>NC_138989.1:4820000-5005000 GCF_964341445.2 Mesoplodon mirus
ATGTATCTTTGGTTCTCAAATATGCCACTTGCTTTGCACTTGCTTTTGCTTGGATCGGGGTTTCCCCAGATTTTGCACACCTTGGTCTTTCTCAGCCCTTGAGTTTAAAATAAAATATCACCTCCTCCTGAGGACCCTCCCTGACCCCCATCTTCATAAAATCACACCCTTCACTCACTGCTGATGCCCTAGAGACACTCTGTTCCATCACTCTGCCTTCTTGTTGGAACAGTACATCATTCGTTAAAATTATTTATGTGTTTATCACCATGTACCCACAATATTGGAACATGTGCTCCTATGGGCAGGGATCGTTTTTTTTTTTTTTTTTTAGCTGTGTTGGGTCTTCGTTGCTGCACGCGGGCTTTTCTCTAGTTGCGGTGAGCGGGGGCTACTCTTCGTTGCGGTGTGCGGGCTTCTCATTGCTGTGGCTTCTCTTGTTGTGGAGCATGGGCTCCAGGTGTGCGGGCTTCAGTAGTTGTGGTGCACGGGCTTAGTTGCTCCGCAGCATGTGGGATCTTCCCAGACCAGGGCTCGAACGTGTGTCCCCGGCATTGGCAGGCGGATTCTTAACCACTGAGCCACCAGGGAAGCCCTGGGCAGTGATCTCATATGCTGTGTTCACAATTGCCTCTGTCACCCAGAACAGGTTCATTTCAAAGAAAATGCCGGATAAAAGGCTTGTCAAAATGAGCAAGAAGGCAGACGTTCATGCCTTACCTCTGTTGAGTACAATGCAGAAGAAGGAGATGGGTATAGGCTCTGGAGTCAGACTGCTGGGTCCCCTTGCCAACTCCATTTGCCAGGTCTGTGCAACCCTGGGAATTTGTGTCAACTCTCTGAAGTTCTGGTTTCTCAAGTATAAGTGGTGTATACCTTGTACCTAGCTCCCAGGGTTGCTGTGAGGATACCCCGAGATAACTCTCATGCAATGTGTTTTGCACAGTGCCTGGCCCATATTAAAGTCCACCTGACCTCTTGCCACTGCAGGCTGTTGCTTACAGAGAGGGCTCATGGAGCTAGAGAGAATAACACACAGCAGCTGATTGGATCATTATCCAAATGCCCCCTCTGTCTGTATTTATTACGTACACTCTCATCCTTTGCCTTGTGGCTTTGAAGTCCCCCCTACTAAAGGAGAACCATATTTCTCCACCTTACTGATGCCAAGTTTGGCCATGTGACTTGTTTTGGTGGATGGAACGTGGACAGGAGAAGCAGCATCCCCCAAGCTGGGATGAAGCTCCAGGAAGCAACCCCACTCTCTTGTTCTCCTGCGATTACTAGGAGAAGAGCTTGCTGTCATTTCCTCTTTGGGCATTTATTGCACCTTGACTCAGCTTGACTCAAAAAGTTTCAGGAGACAAGTCTAATAAAAACACCTGTTCTGGAATGGACTTCAATTATTTTCTGCATTTTTATATTTTCCCATGTGAATTATACTCATCAGGTCTTTTTTTTTTTAAGATTACGTTTTAAAAAATTTTTTATGTATTTATTTGGTCGCACCGGGTCTTAGATGCAGCAGGCGGGCTCCTTAGTGGCAGCTCGAGGGCTCCTTAGTTGCGGCATGTGAACTCTTCATCACAGCATGCATGTGGGATCTATTTCCCTGACCAGGGATTGAACCCGGGCCCCCTGCATTGGGAGTGCGGAGTCGTATCCACTGCGCCACCAGGGAAGTCCCTCATCAGGTCTTTTGTTGAGACTGACAAGCCCATCTCAGATGTGTTGCAGCAAAAAGGGAACGCCTTGGTTCATGTGCCGAATGAAAGAAGTGATTCAGGGAAAGTCATTGCTTCAGGCATGGCTGGATCCTGGACCCAAGGAATAGAAAATGTTCTTTTTCTGTCTCTTCATTGCTCAGCTCCCCCCACCCAGGCTACAAAGACTGAGGGGGAAGTGGGAGGTGGCCTTGAAGAAGCATCTCCATGGTATTGATCCAAAGGGAGCAGAGGGTGGGAAACAAGATGGTGAGAAGCCCGAAGAATAGGTGCTCCGTCCACTCCTCAAACCTGGAGAGGTCTGGAAGAAAGGAACCGTGCTGGAGGAAAATATCATTCAGATCACTAAAGGAAATGTGCACCAGCAATCGTGAGGTTCTTTAGAGGCATAGTAAAAAGAGAGTTTGATTGCCATGTGCAGTTGTCAAAGCAGAGCGTCTTCTCTGGTTCCCTTGCAGGTGAGTCCATTGCAAGGACAGTCTGCGGTTCTGTCCTTCAGGTCTTCAGACATCCACGTGCAAGAAGCTTTCATATGTGACCAGCTGTTATGGGCTGAATTGTGTTCCCCTCAAATCCATAGGTTGAAGTCCTAACACCCAGTGCCTCAAAAAGTGACCATATTGGGAAATAGGTTCATTGCAGAGGTAATTACTTAAGATGAGGTCATTAGGGTGGGCCCTAATCCAACATGACTGGTGTTCTTATAAGAAGTGGAAATTTGGAGATAGACACACACAGAATGCCATGTGAAGATGAAGGCGGGGGTTGGGGTGATGATTCTACAAGCTAAGGAATGCAAACGATGACTAGCAAACCAGCCGCTGGAGGAGAGGCCTGGAACAGACTTTCCCTCGGAGCCTCCACAGGAAACCAACCCTGCCCACACCTTGACCTTGGACTTCTAGCCTCCAGAAATGTGAGAGAAGACATTTCTGTCGTTTAAGCATCTGTGGTGCTTTATCACAATGGATCTCAGAAACTAATGCACCAGCCGAGGACATATGAAGCTGGATGTGAGATGAACAGATTCCCAGGGTCAAAACACTAAGGGTAAACCCAGGGCCCGTCACCCACTGCTATTGGCCTTTGTCCGTCCCCTTGAAGCATCTCAGTGGAAATTGGATAGAGGGAGATTATGCCACAGGCGCTGGCAGCACGTAACAGCAGCATGCGAACCGCTATACCTGCGTCAATTGTCCTCAGAAATTTTCTGTGATTAAGAAATCAACTTGGGGAAGTCAGCTGATAAAGTCAGCCTACAAAACAAAGGTTTTGCAAAATATCATTAAATTGTCACAGGCTAGCTGTTTCCACAATTATATACAGTAATTCTGTGATGTTAGCCCAAACCAGGCAAAGTAATCTCCTCATGCAAAATGTATGCGATTAATAAAAGATGAACATTTTTATTCAGCTGTTCTTGCCCTTCCAAATACTAATTATATTTATTCCTTTTTATTCATGCAAAGTTTTGTTATATAAACGTAATCATGGTTTAGTAAATCCATGATTGTGTGCAGAACAGCAGTGCTGATCCCATCTCTTCGGCTAAGACTTGCAAAGTGTTTCATTAAAATGATGTTCTGCCCCAAGGTTCACCCAATGAATTGAATGTGTGACAATAGAATAATGCCACATGCATACCAGGTACTTTTTCCAAACCTCTTTACTTAGTATCAGCCAATGCTGCTGGAGAATGCCCTTGTCCCCAAAGGGATGGGGTAAGGGGGTCAGGATGATGGCGAACACAGAAACACCTCAAGGCAGAATGCACGAAAGTCTTTGTTCTAGATTTTTACTTTCTGGCTTGTACTGGGAAACAAGTAATGAAAGCAACAGCCTTGCAGAAATAGTGTGCGAGAAAATGTAAAAACTGTGTCAAGGAAAATGGGCTCCACAGAACTCTTTTGGAGGTTTCTTTGCAGTCATTGGGCTGGAGGCAATGTACTTAAACTCTCCCCTCCACCAGCACATCCTAGTGAGCTTGGCTGGAGAAAGCACCGGGGAAGAAGGCAGGGAGGGTTGTTCAGAGATATTCATGATGCACAAAAGACCCTGTGGAGGTGAAAGGTTCCACTGTAGCGTCTTACAACACACACTGCATACAGGAACTGGAGGGAGGAAAATGTAACAAGGTATCCAATTTCCCTCCACATGAGAAAATCATTTACAGTTAATCCCATCTCTTTGACTTTATTCTCTCCAGGGCACCACATTGTGCAAAAGACTCACCAAGAAAGATGTGGGTGATGTGAAAACTTGCAGGTGAAGAAAGAGGTTTGTCTTTCTGTGTAAAGGGACTAATTTGCACTGCTTTTTAGGAAAGCGTCTGTCAGCATCACAAGGATTTACACACATGTCTACAAAGAGAAATATCCAGGACAAAGGAGATTTCCTTTTTCTGCTTAAAGGCAGGTCATTCATGTAGTAGCAAAGTTTAAACATCAAGTCAGGGAGATACAGAGCATGTTAATGATGAAACTCCTGGTTTACGCCATAGCACACCTATCACATTTGTCTATAGCAATCATCTTAAATGCATTTTTTCCCACAAACATTTATGATCTCAATATTACAGTTCAGCAGATCCAGACCTACTCACACAAACTTTTTACTATTCAAAGAATGTACCTGCCCTTTTGAGTAAGCAACCTTAGAGAACAATTCAATTTTATGTTGGTGGGATATAGTCCAGGTGTAGGTATAATCTAAATTTTATGGTAGCTGCTGTATAAATATTCACCAACATTTTTTTTTATTGGAAGCTTTTTACTTGTGGTAGATTTTTTTCCTATTTTTTGGCCATGCTTCTCGGCATGCGATGCGGGATCTTAGTTCCCCGCGTAGGGATCGAACCCGCGCCCCCTGCAGTGGAAACACAGTGTCTTAACCACTCGACCTCCAGGGAAGTCCCTCGCCAACATTTTCTTTATCTCTCTAAGATGGTGTAAGGTCCAGTGCAACATTCTCTCCTGTGTGAAGAGAAAACATAGCAGACCTGAGACCACACTGCTTAGAAGCCCTTGGCTGGTGTCTGGTAAAGGTATTTCCCTATGCCTACTAAACTGCAAATCATATGATTTATGTCGAACACTGCTTTCCTTCTAGGAGTCTGGAATTCCAGTATGTGCCAGGCAGAAGGTGCCTATGTGACCAGCCCCCAGTAAACACCCTAGGTGCTGAGCGCCCAGTGAGCTTCGCCGGTAGTCAACATCTCACTCGTGTTGTCATAATTTGCTACTGGAAGAATTAAGCACATCCTGTGTGACTCCCCTGGGAGAGGACTCTGGAAGCTTGAGCCCAGTTTCCTCCAGATACTTCCATGTATCTTTTCCCTTTGCCGATTTTGCTTTCTGTTGTTTTGCTGTAATAAATCACAGCCATAAGTATGGTTATAGGCTGAGTCCTGTGGGTCCTCCTAGTGAATCATGAAACCTGGGGGTGGGCTTAAGGACCCCCCAATACATCTCTTATATTCAAATAAAGTATATAATCCTGACTCAGGTTGTCTTAAGCAAAAAGAAAGTTTCTCTTATTCAGCAGCAGGAAGTCCAGCTGACAACAGGCTACAGAGTTGATGGATTCAGAAGCTCAGGGATGTCATCCAGGATCCAGGCTCTTTCTGTCTCTCTGGTCTACCATCCTGGACCTGACCCCGGGGGGAAGTTTTCGGTTTTTCATCATTTTATATGATATGAGTAGGTACTCATGCTATTAGTATGAGTGTCCACAGGTCCTCAAACCTACGATATAATCCTAGCACACATGTGCAGGGTACTTTACAGTGACAGGAGTGGAAGTCTCTGGGGTGGACTTTGTTGGTTGCCTTCCCAACCATCATCACCCTTTCTTGATGGAGTGGAGTCCCAATCTTGTCCAGATGACACAACTCCTGTGCAGAGCCATAAGCTCATCCTACTCTAGCTCCGAGGGTACAACTAATTGGTGCCATGGTAAATGATTCTCATTGGCATTGATCGGGTCATCCATTGACCTGTGACTTGACATTTGCCAAGAAGAAGGAAGTTCGACTGGGAAGTCCTTGGTGAGGAAAAAATGCATTAATTCCATAAAAAGTCATTGGAAAGAAAAGGTTTCTCTTTTCCCAGTGAGTATTGTTATGTCTAGATGCTGCTACAGCAGTCTTGCTCCCTGCTTGAGGATGAAGGGAAGGTCCGGAATGGTAGACCAGAGAGACAGAAAGAGCCTGGATCCTGGATGACATCCCTGAGCTTCTGAATCCATCAACTCTGTAGCCTGTTGTCAGCTGGACTGCCTGCTGTTGAATAAGAGAAACTTTCTTTTTGCTTAAGACAACCTGAGTCAGGATTATATACTTTATTTGAAATTATGGAAACATATAAAAATTGATATCATCCTCACTGATAAAAAAGAATCTAAGATACATGCTGGATACAACGTAGCTTGTCCATGGCAGAGCTAGGAATTGAACTTGGGTCAATTGGGCTCAGTCCCTCCACCATGAAACAGAGACCGTTCTTTCTCTGAACATATTAGCCTCTGGAACCAGCAGATTCTAGTAGCACCTGGAATTCAAGAAAGACTGGCCTCATATCTGTCCTTGAAGGATCAATGGACCTTCAAGTAGAATGTGGTTTTCTTCTTATTTTATCGTTAAACAAACTTCTTGCATCTATTTAGGATGACAAGACATCACATGAAACATTAAAAATATCCTTAACCTAATACACAGACAACTTGTGTATGCATGGACTCTGTTTGCATATATGTTTCATTAGCTTAATGGGAAACACATCCATGCATCATTACTGGATCATGGCTTCCAGCATTTCTCAGGAGAAAGGTTTATAGCGACTTTGCTCCTATCATTGGTTCCCTTCCTAAATTTGTAATGCAAAGCTGAGGTTTAAATTCCTCACAGAGCTGAGACATTAGCAGAGGATGGAAAGACATCCATCCATCTTCAACTGATAAAGCCCTTAATACGCTGGGAGGCTTTGTGCTTTGTGCCTTATGATCAATTATGCAAGTTCATTCTTCTGTGCCTCCGGGCTCAGACGTGAAGTCCATGTCTCAAGTAGCAAGAGCCAGTCTCCATGGCCTTGAGTTAGGAGGAAGCCACTCAGTACCCACAGACCCTGGGCCCATCCGGCTGTGCTCACAGCATCCAGACCACTCATCTGAAAAAACTCCTTGCAGCTCAAATCTCAAACCAAATTCGATGCTGGAGGTCTTACCCTGATGTCTGCAGGCTACATTGCTTCTCAAAGGTCTGTTCCGAGCCTCCCTTGCTTCTTTCAATATTGACCTGCACAATGTTAAAAACTAAATTAAATTTGTCACCAACATAAAAAAACAGGGAAATTTTCAATCAATCCAGATTTCTGGCATCTCTTGAAAAAATCAGAATATCTGTTCTTCCAAGGGCCACATTATCTACAGGATAATAACAGGAGAGGGGTGGTCCATTCTTTTTCTCTCTGATGTGTGGCCACCTTCCACTCATCTCCCTGGCCCTGGCATTTTAATTTCCATTGGCTGATTCTAAAGTCTTACATGGGCATGATTTCCACACTGACATGCCTAATTGGAGCCCATGTATTGATTACATGACATTTTTTACAAGGCTCCCTTTCATTTTTTTTTTAACATCTTGATTGGAATATAATTGCTTGACAATGGTGTATAACAAAGTGAATATATATAATATATATAATATGGGCTTCCCTGGTGGCTCAGTGGTTGAGAGTTCGCCTAACGATGCAGGGGACACGGGCTCATGCCCCGGTCCGGGAAGATCCCACATGCCGCGGAGCGGCTGGGCCCGTGAGCCCTGGCAGCTGAGCCTGTGCATCCGGAGCCTGTGCTCCACAACGGGAGAGGCCACAGCAGTGAGAGACCCGCGTACCGCAAAAAAATAAATTTTATATATATATATAATATATAATATATATAATGCTGTATAATAAAGTGAATCAGCTATACATATACATATATCCCTATATCTCCTCCCTCTTGTGTCTGCCTCCCACCCTCCCTATCCCACCCCCTCGGGATGGACACAAAGCACTGTCAAGGCTCCCTTTCAAAAAACAAATAAAGACCATTTGAGGATGCCCACAGCAGCTTAGCAGCTGCTCGCCACATTGACAGCGGGCGTTTTGGGGTCAGCCTGTCTGAGTTGAGTCCTGGCTCTGATGCTTTCATAACCGTATGACAGTGGGCAATCCCAGGCACTTCTCTCTGCTTCTGTTTCCTCATCTGTAAAATGGGGATAATATTGTTATCTACCAGGTAGATAGATAGATAGATAATTCTTTTACAAGACTGCATTTTTCATTTTCCCTGGTACCATAGTAATCTTTTTTTGTGTTTTTGTTTTGTTTTGTTTATTGTTTGGCCGTGCCACACAGCTTGTGGGATCTTAGTTCCCCAACGAGGGATTGAACCCCGGCCCCTGGCAGTGAAAGTGCAGAGTCCTAACCACTGGACCAGCAGGGAATTCCCCATAGTAATCTTTTTTGAAAAAAATTGGGCAACAAGTGACGTTTTCAGTGTTCTTGCAGGTTTGTTGTCATGAATTACTTGGTGGAGGGACCTATTGAGGGCAAGGCCCTTTAGTAACCACACGACTTCTGCTACTTTCTGCTAGAGCAAGGGTCCCCAACCCCCGGGCCGCAGACTGGTACCAGTCCCCGGCCTGTTAGGAACCGGTCCGCACAGCAGGAGGTGAGTAGCGGGCGAGCGGGCAAAGCTTCCTCCGCCGCCCCCATCGCCCCCATCGCCCCCCATCGCTCCCCATCGTTCCCCATCGCCCCCCATCGCTCCCCATCGCTCCCCATTACCCCCCATTGCTCCCCATTGCTCCCCATCGCCCCCCATCGCTCCCCTCGCTCCCCATTGCCCCCCTCACTCCCCATCAACCCCCATCGCCCCCATTGCTCCCTATCGTTCCCCCTCGCTCCCCATCGCTCCCCATTGCTCCCCATCGCTCCCCATTGCTCCCCCTCACTCCCCATCGCTCCTCCTCGCTCCCCATCGCTCCCCATTGCTCCCCATCGCCCCACATCGCTCCCTATCATTCCCCATCGCTCCCATTCGCTCCCCATCGCCCCCCTCACTCCCCATCAACCCCCATCGCCCCCCTTGCTCCCTATCATTCCCCCTCGCTCCCCGTCGCTCCCCATCGCTCCCATTTGCCCCCCATCGCTCCCCGTCGCTCCCCGTCGCTCCCCCTCGCTCCCCGTCGCTCCCCATCGCTCCCCATCACTCCCCCCCGCTCCCCGTCGCTCCCCATCGCTCCCCAACGCTCCCATTCGCTCCCCATCACTCCCCATCGCCCCCCTCACTCCCCATCAACCCCCATCGCCCCCATCGCCCCCCATCGCTCCCCATCGCCCCCCTCACTCCCCATCAACCCCCATCGCCCCCATCGCTCCCTATCGTTCCCCATCTCTCCCCATCGCTCCCCATTTCTCCCCATCGCTCCGCACTGTTCACATTACTGCCTGAACCACTCCCCCACCCCCGTCCGTGGAAAAATTGTCTTCCACGAAACCGGTCCCTGGGGCCAAAAAGGTCGGGGACTGCTGTGCTAAAGGGCCGAGGAAGAGGGTCAGCTCGGACGTTCTCCAAACCTTCCTCCTGTGCCCTGCCCCTGTCCACCTGCTCCTGCTTTGACAATTGTTGCTGTCACCAGCATAGAAGACAGTCGAGATTCAGAGAGACCCAACCGAAGTGGACAGTGAAGGGACAATTGTTTCAGTTTTGTTTGTGTTTTCCACGGGTTCAGAAACAAACTCATGCTGAGGACGCCTTCATGGGTTTCAATGGATAAAGAAACCTCAGTTTTGGAGATTCAACAGAGAGCGCCTGGTGATCGTAGAGATCAGAGTATGTTTGACTGTGACATCCAAGCAGATGCTGGAAAAGCAGCAGAAGGACTCTTGGCCCCGGTGGTGATGTGGGCTGGGGGGAGGAAGAGCTTTGAACTGGGCCTGTTTAATTCTAAGGTGGCAATATGGTAGCCCTCAAGGGAGGGGCCTCATTGGCAAACATTAAGTTTACATAATATTTTATGGAAACAAATGGAGACCACCACAGTGTTTGCCTGGCTTTGTGCCTCCTTTCCTGCATACTTTCATAGCAATGGCCTGTTTTGTGGCTTTTGAGCTTTTCAGCTATGAAAGTTGGCTTCCGGGCAACCGGGAAGAGCCTAGAAACCCAGCACCTGCAACTGTGTATTTTTATGACTATTTTTTGAGTCTGAGATAAAGTGACTTCATCTCATTAGTCTCTTATCCAGATCACCCCTGATTTGGGGCACCACCTGCTTTCTATATTCCAAAATGTCCCAAGGTTAGAACAGTAAAATCTGTTTCTGTTGAATTCAAGAAATGGGGAGATGAAGGCTGCAGGTGACAGAATCTGTAACGGAATTTGTCTGCAAAGCCACTTGTGAAATGTCTGGTCCCTTCTCTCTGTCCCAGACAGACCAGATGTTGGGTGGGAAAAGGAAAGGCAAATGGCAGAAATGGGGACACCTCGTCTACTTTCCCTGGTCACCCCAGCTTCCTCCACTGCTTCCCTGCTCGGGAAAGTTCAAGAGTAGCAGAAAGAATTCTGAATTGTAGACACAGTGAGGTCACCACTCAGTTATATGACTCTGGGGGCAATTGTCACACTGTGTTTTATGTGAAGGGACCCCCTCAGAGTTTGGATTTTTAAGGACAAGGGACCACTTGGGAGATTGGAAACCTCAGGGTTTCTTGACTCTTCATGAACTCATCCATCAGAGCAAATACATTTTTAAAAATTGTCTTTAATCATATTGAAATACATTTCTCAAGTTGTTAGTCCTCCTAGAACATGCCTTGCACAGAGTAGGGATACAGTAAGTAACTCTGGTTTGATCAAGTGGCATCAATAGATAGCTACCGGAAGACATAGATGTGTTCCTGGCGTGGCATGTTTACTAAAGAGAGGAGAGGTCGGTGTGGATTGGGCCAAGCACTGAGCTTCGCATACATTTTCTCACCGAGTGCTTCCAACAAGGCTCTGCCACCGGCGTTACTAGTACTTTACTGTATCCAGAGCAATCTGAGGCAGTGAGGTTCACTGATTTTCTCATAAGTGATGGAGGCCAGTGCTGGATTTAGACATGTAACCCCCCCACACCTATCCAGCCATCTTCTGGTCCATTGCCTGGTCAGTTTCTCCTCCTCATCATCAACTTTGGACCTCCTTATTCCACGGCTGGCCACTCCCATGTAGTCCACCAGTTCCAATACCTTCCATAACAGTCTTGGATAGCAAAGAGCCTGTTATTGGAGAATGAAAGAGGGGTTGATATCAAAATTTAGCACAGCAAGGGAAGAAGGACTGGAGGCTCAGAGTTACGATGGCTTGTAAAACAAGACATGCCCACTGGAGGGAGAGGCGTTTGAGTCCTATCTCAAAACTTGTAAGGTTTGATGTCTGTTATCAGAGGCAGCCACACTCTTCCAAATGGCAAAGTTGCATAAGAGAACCATTGAATCCCCTGAAACCCAGAACAGCCAAGACCGATACATGATGCTGGGACATGAGAGGGCAGCCCTTATCTTGTAAACGTCACTCTCTTGGTGACTTCCTATTCAGCATGGGCTTTGGAGAGGTAATCCACAAAGGCCATCACTGCCCCGACAACTTGATAAGAAGATACTTTGGCAGCACTGAGAGAAGCAGATGGGTACAGAGAAATCACATTTCAGAAGTGCCGAGCAGCTCACTGAGTATTTGAAATGACCCAAGAGCAGATAATATGGAATAATTGCACCAGATTTTTTTTTCTACATTCATCTTTTTTTCTCACTCCTCAATTCTTTGAAGGATGGATATTCCCAAGCATCTTTGTTCACATAACTTACCACTCAGGGGATTCAGCGGTAAACTCCCTGGCAGCTTCTACATAAATGTCTATCTGAGCAGGGAAGGCTGTTTTTCCTTATCTAGATGTGGATTTTCCAGCATCTCAATTTAAAGCAAAATCTGGAAAAAGTTTTAAGAATGAAAGGAAGAGATGGCCCTTTAACAAAAACTGTTAAATGTTATAAGGGCAATGATATATATAGAATTCTGCTGCTGTTTCAGATTACCTGAAATTGGCTACTGTCCTTGATCTTCCGGCATCCCCACCTGGAGAAGTACCTGCCAAATTAGTTTTGGTTCCATCAGGCATGTGTTTAGACAGTATTTTGAATTAAATATCATATGAATCCAGTACAGCTTTTAACAATCCCATGTGCATGGAGAGGCAAAAATTGTGCTCACGGTGGCCAAAAAAAAAAGCCAGCACTTGAGGGGCCATGATCTTGAAGAGAAAAAAGCACAAAGAAGTAAATGCCACCCTCCAATTTTGTTCTCAAAGCATTTGCCAGATCCTTAAATGCACCGTGGAGAGCCCTCTGCATCGAAACAACAAACGGCTAAAAAGCAGAGCCATTTACAGCATTCTCAAGGTACCGAGAAGACAGCCTTATGAGATAGGCATTGTTTATCCTATTATACAAAGGAGAAAACTGAACCTCGAAGAGCCTATCACTTGCTCAAGGTAACACAGCTGCCTTTTGGCAGAGCTGGGATTTGAATCTGGGTTTGATTTTGCCTGAAGCACTCTTCCCTTGAAATGTTCCTGCCCTCAGTTCCATGAAGCTTCTGCTGAAATGTTACCTTTTCAGAGAACGTTCTTTGGAGTCTCCAGTGTGGGATGGACATCTGTTCCAATCCATGGCACTTCTTACCTCCCTTGCCCGGCTTCTCCGCAGCTCTTACCATCAGCTGGTGTGTTTCTGTGGAACCATTGTATTCATCACCTAAGTCACTGGATGGTGCCCCGAGAGATGGGATTTATTTTGTTCACTGCTGCATCCCAGTGACTAGGACAGAGCCTGCTCTGCACTAAAAGCCCTCCAAGCATGTTGCTGAATCAAGGAAGGGGGGGCGTAAATTCGAGATCTTGTGCTCTAAAGCTAGGTCTTCAAATCATCTCCATGAATTTTCTAAAAAGACATAGGTTAAAATTACACACTAGATCATGGTAATACTACTATTCACAATGGCCGCAAGATGGAAACAACCCAAATGTCCATGAATGGGTGAGTGGATAAACAGAGTGGGTCATACCCATACAATGGAACATTATTCAGCCGCAAAAAGGAATGGAGCACTGGGAATTCCCTGGCAGTCCAGTGGTTAGGACTCAGGGCTTTCCTGCCAGGGACCCGGGTTCAACCCCAGGTCGGGGAACTAAGATCCTGCAAGCCGAATGGCGCGGCCAAAAAAAAATAAAGCACTGACACCTGCTACAACATGGGTGAACCTCAGAAATGTGATGCTGAGCGAAAGAAGCCAGATGCAAAAGACCACATATTGTGTGATCCCATTTACGTGAGATGCCCGGGATCAGCAAATCTATTGAGACAGAAGGCAGTTTGGTGGTTTCCGGAGATGGAGGAGGAATGAGGGAATGACGATTTAATGTGGACGAGGTTTTCTCTGGGGCTGATGAGAATGCTTCAGAGCCCCTGAGAGGTGATGGTTGCACATCATTGTAAACGTGTTTAATGCCACTGAATTATCCTCTTTAAAATGGTTAATTTTATGTTACACTAATTTTACCTCAATATTTCTAAATTACACGAGTCTTAGCCCTAGCCAAAGAAACTCTCCATGCTTCAATTTCTTCATTTATAAATGTTTCTAAGTATTTAACTGAAACAGTCTCATTATGAGGCTCAAGAGTGATTCAATATACAACAGCAATTTGTAAATTATAAAGCATTACAGAAATGCTCGCTGCTGTTTCTATTCTTCTCCAGTTCTTGAGAGGATGGTCACCAGTTCGGATTCTAGCTAAACCACAGGAAAGTGATTTAAAAAGGGAGTCATTGTGACAGCAATATTTGTCCCTTGATCGGCTCTTAGCAAAGAGAGACATCACTATATAGGCAATATTTCCTCCATTTCTTTGCCTTGAGTGAGTGTCTACAGCAGCTGACCTTGAAGATAACTGTCCTCTGGGTTGGGTAGTTCCCATTCACCCCTCCAGATGCACTGCCCATCCTTCCCGTCCCTGCCCTGTTCTGAGCTCAGGAGGCTAGCCTCTCTGTACCACGTCCCCTAAACTCCCTTCCCTCTGACTTCTGTAGCCGATAGAGGCATGGGCAGGTTTGCCAAGGACGGGGTATTTGCTCCCCTCTCTCTTTTCCTGCCATGGTTCGGCGGTGTCTCTGTTACTCCAGGGAAGAGTGTGCCTCCATTGGCGGGTCCTTTTCCCATGGCCACAGCTCCCATTGGGTCTGGTAAACACTTAACTTTTCTTCCCTTCAAGGCTGGAGGTGGAAATGACTATGCCTGTGCATATTCCCAGGCGCTGTGCCATCTCTTATTAGCTCCCTTAACTTTGTTCACCCTTCTTCAAGTATTTCCTGTATTAGCTTACTCCAGTTTCCCCCTGTGAATGTGCTATTTGTCTCCTACCAAGAACCTGACTGATACACCCTCCCTAATGATACTAACAGCACGTGTGTGATCCTATGTGCGAGGGTCATACTATTATATCAGGAACCGTATTTTATGCATGAGAGAGTTGAGGCCCAGGGAGATTAAGTAATTTACCCAAGGTCCCACAGCTAGTAAATGACAAAGTAGAGGCCTGACCCCAGGCCATTTGGCTGCACACAATAAAAGCTTTAACCTGTGTGCAATACGGTCCTAATCTAGGGACCTCTCATTGGTGCTGCTTCCAAGTTCTAAACTGAGGGCTATTCAGGCCAGTGAATTTCCCTACCGTAATGTCAGCAGTGGGATTTACTGCCCTGTTTACTTTTCATTAGTCACTACTAATTGGAGGAAATGCTTACTCAAAGTCATTAGCTGGTGTCCTCTAATCTCCCAGTGATATTTCCAATGAAGCCAGTAGAAAAGCCCCTTTGTCACATCTAGTATGTGCTTGTTAATGTGCTGTCAGTGTCCAGGGTCCAGGGGTCTGTTTTCCGGATGATGCAAAATGGGGCAGGAGCAGGGATGGTGTAGACACAGAGTGGATTATGAAAGCTCATGTTTACGTTAGTAGGAATAATAACGTACTTCACTACGTCGTGTTTTAGAATAAACACAGGAAGATACATAGTTATAGATGATATAGTTATAGGTACAGATATGGATATAGATATATAAAGGCTATCTGCTGTTCACATGCAGTGCTAGGAGTTAAAAGACACAAAAAATACTACATGAAATAGCCACTGTTCATCATTCTGGATGTTTCTTGTATGCATATGAGAAATACATAATATTGTACAGCAAATAACATCCTTTAAAATAACTCGATTGACTGGCTTTGGCTCACAGGCTGAAATTTAATAATGACCAACACCTAATGAGGGCTTGCTATGGGCAGGGGACTGTTCTAGGGTTCTGTACATCTTAATTCATTTAATCCTCACCAGAGGCTTGTGAAGTAGGTTCTAGTAATAGATTTATTTTACAAACAAGAAAATAGAAATGAAGGCCCACAGATGTTTTTCCACTTGAATAAACTTGAATGGACTTCAAAGCCCATGCCCATAACCTGGGTTTCTACTCAGTGGCACACTTTCTTTCTTTTTTTTTTTTTTTGAAGTATAGTTAATTTACAATGTTGCATTAGTTTCAAGGGTACAGCAAAGTAATTCAGTTATACATATGTATATATACTCATTTTCAGATCTTTTCCATTATAGGTTATTACAAGGTATTGAGTATAGTTCCCTATTCTATGCATTTGGTCCTTGTTGTTTATCTATTTTATACATAGTAGTATAATCCCAAACTCCTAAATCATCCCTCCCCGCTTTCCCCTTTGGTAACCATAAGTTTGTTTTCTATGCCTGTGAGTCTTTTTCTGTTTTGTAAATAAGTTCATTTGTATCATTTTTAAGATTCCACATATAAGTGATATCATATGATATTTGTCTTTCTCTGTCAGACTTACTTCACTGAGTATGATAATCTCTAGTTGCATCCATGTTGCTGCAAATGGCATTATTTCATTCTTTTTTATGGCTCAGTAATATTCCATTGTATATATGTACCACATAATTCTTTATCCATTCACCTGTTGATGGACACTTAGACTGCTTCCACATCTTGGCTATTGTAAAGAGTGCTGCAATGAACACTGGGGTGCATGTTTCTTTTTGAATTAGTTTCCTCTGGATATATGAATGGCCCCCTTTCTTACTTTCTAATTTGACTTCAGTGTCAGCTCCAGGATTCACCAGCTTCAGGGGCCAAGTCGTCCTGTGAACTTTCTCAGCCTTGAGTGAAGACACTGTCCCAAGTGACCAGGCTCACCTTCAACTTGAAGTGAAATGGCCAAGAACACAGTCCTCTTCATCTTCCCAGGCGTTTCAGGAGTTGTCACACAACCCACATGCCAGGCTTCCAAACAGAGCCCTGAGTTACCAGATGCAATTACTCAGTGAGAATCACAAAATCAAGTTGTCTGAAATATTTCCCTCCCTGTCTCATTTTTAGGACAAACTGAGAGAAAACAAAATCCAGAGCATTTAAGGAAAGGGGATCCTAAACACAGCCTCTAAAATGCTTCCAGAGCTTCCAGTCAGAACAAAAAAGCATTGGCATCAAGTTCACAGCCTCAGCAAAACATCCACAGGTGGCAAGATGGCACCACGACACAGCCAAGTTTTCTCTAGGTGGCTCTGGATAGGAGAAGGTACTCATGGTTATGGCACAGACAACCCTGGATCTGCCAGTGTAAGGAATCGTACCCCATTGAGTAATGGCAATAATAAATTGTGGGAATACTTTCCTGTCTTTCCTCAGAGGTGCTCCAAAGGTCCAAGGGGGGATTTACAACAAATTCCTGCACAATCATTAGGTTAGAGGAGTAACCGTCGAGGTCTGGGCATGCTTTGCTCCTATGAGGAAACTTTGGTAGAAATAGAAAGTTTCGTAAGATACTAATCTTTCTCTTTTGTTCTTTGAAAAGCAGCTTTTCCACATTATTTTAATTCCATGACCGTGATGATGATTAACCACAAGTAAATTTGAGCACTTATTTTGTGCTAGGCTTTGTGATTCTAGTTATACATATTTTCTCCCTTGACCCTGTAACAACCCAAAATAGACCAATATAACTGCAGATACACAAGAAGAAAGAAAAGAAAAAGAATCTGTACAGGCAGCACCCAGAATGACCAATCGTAACATTTGCCATGTGATTTCCCAAACTTTCTTTTTTCTCATGATGGTTTGCAATCCCACGTGCATGTGTGTCTACCTATCCGGATCTTGACAGTGTTGAATTTTATGTGATCCCTGTGCTCCTGGAAAACAGTGATGGTCAAGAAATATTCCCTACTCTTATGCATCACTGAAAAAACTAGAAGTCACCCTTCCCCATATGACTTAGATAAGACCCAAAGATGACCCCCTGTCTACCTAGGACTGGCCAGACACAGGCCCTCCAAATTCCCATTCACTGTCTGGTGACTGACTAGCAGAACTGTTTGTTCCCACCAACCAATCTGGCCAAAATTCCCACTAGTTCGACTTGAGCAAACCTGAATCCGGCTTCTCTCCTTTCCCCGAGCCCCTAAAACTTGTCCCACACTTGAGCATTAGAACAAGGAATAACCCCTTCTAACAACCACTCCTGACAATCAGCTGACCTCTGGGAAAAACAGTCCTGATCAACTGTCTGATCCATCCCTGGGCTTATTCCACTTCTGACACCAGATCCTTCCTACCTTGTGGACTCCTCCCTATAAAAGAAAAGCCCCTTTTCTGCCTGCACTTTGAGAGGTTTGCTGATCTCAGATTGGAACGTTCTCCCCATTACAATAGTTCCTTCCCCTATCACAGTGGTTCTTCTCCCCTGTTTCAGTAATCACTTTGCATAAAGTCTCTCCTTACTTAAGTCTAGATCTGTTTCTATCTATCTAGGAAAAGGAAAAGTTAATGAAAGGGGATTGGGCTTGAGATGCTGTCCTTGGGAAGGAAAACCTAAGTCTGGGTCACATTTTCTCCTAAGGTGCTCCCCTCCGGACCCAGACACAATGTGGAGGCAATCGTCAAGTCCCCATCCAGGTATTCCCAAACCCTATTCCTTTTCCCCCTCATCACACAGCTGTGAAATGAACCTCTCAGGCTCCAGTACATCCAATAATTCCTCTGAAATTGGCCTCCAGAGGGGTAAGGAAGTCTCAGAATCCTGGATCACCATCCCCCTGACCCTGGGTCTTTGTAAAACTTCAGATACTAGCTTGGGAATTCTTTGTTAATAAACTTTGCTATTATTTGTATTCACTCTTTTTTGTTGTCCTCAAAGAAAGGGTTCATTACCTTAGAACGATCCCAGAATTACCTAACTTGCCATGACTGAAAGTAAAACTTTTCATTATTCTTTTATTTATTTTCATTGATTCTTCTGTCAATGATGAATTTTTTTTCATGTGCTTATAAGGATTTTTTAATCTCTTCTTTTGAGAATTGCGTTTTTGATATGATACCAATTTAGAATGAACAACTCCCGAACTATTTTAACCCCTTCTTTTTTCATCTTTTTCATCTCTGAATGAGTGCAAATACAACAAAATTATTTGGGCCATGTCAGGAAATGTTGATTATGAAACATAAGTCTAAGCTCCTTTTAGAAAAGGATACAAGCTTCTTAAATATTGGTCATTCCTCTGCTTTGGTTGCTGGGTGTGGACAATGCTGCTTATTTTCCAAGTGAATTACACAGAAAAGTTAATTTTCGTCATGGCTGTTAGGAGAGTATTAATACAGCAAATTCAAATGAAACCTATTTCGTTTCAAAGCTCAAGCTCTATACTTAATACTCTTCTGTGACCAAACTATTGAAATAGTGAACAAGTTCTAATGTTGATTTATTTGGGGTTTTGCTTCATCCATAAGGTCAAAATATTAAAAGTAAACTACCTAGAGGGTTAAAAGGAAGATAGATTCTATGAAGGGAGCAGGTTTTAGAACAAATGTCAAGAGGACCCACTTGTAAATGTCTACTCAGAAAATCCAGCAAAGGCAAGTTTACAGATCAATAGCCTACCTGGGTGCCATTTGCCTAAGTGCATTCAAGGCCTTTTTTGCAATTGATCCTGACCTTTAGATACAGCATCCCTTTATACAGATAGAAAAATTGGGTCTGCAGTTAGGAAGTGGTCAAGGATGACACAGATCCCAATAATCAAACTGCAGACATGTTTCTCCTTATAACCGGAAGCATCTGGACCCCTTGTTCAATGGTGAGGCACATTTCCTTCTAGCCCTCTCCACCAGTTTCTAGGGGTGCCATTTAGAGGGTAATCATCATTGCTATTTTTTGACAACGTGATTGTTCTATGGAGAAGACTTTGTTCCCTGACAAAGCTAGTAAAACATTTGCCAGGATGTACTTAACCCAGGAGTATTTTTACCCATTTGGGTCTCACTGAAAGGATATCAGCCACTATAAGGCAACCACTTGGTCCCTGTTAGGACTGTCTCAGGACATCAGATTATCATGTAAATTCCTCCTGCTGAAGCCAAATCCAACCTCTGCACCCCAGCACCGAATTAAATCTCAGAGGCAGAGTTTTGGGTGAAGTAGAAAAGAATAGCTTTATTGCTTTGCCAGGCAAAGGGGGCCACAGTGGGCTAATGCCCTCAAGAGTGTGTGTCCTAACCTTGAGGGGGTAGTGAGGAGTTTTATAGTACTAGTTCAAGGAGCAGGACATGATCAACTTGTGGATCTTCTTCTGATTGGTTGATGATGAGGTAATTGGGAGTCGGCATCATCAACCTTCTGGTTCCAACCAGTTGGGGGTCTGGGGTCTATGTGCTGGTGGGCAGCATGCAGTTAACTTGTCCCACCTGGTGGGAGTTTCAGTGTCTGCTAAAGGGCTCAAAGATGTTGTTCTGTGTATCCCTTGAGGCAGAACCAGGACCCTGCCCCAAGGCTGCACTCTTGTCTCTTGACTGCTCCTCCCTTGTCTCTGTATCCCCTCCCTTCCCTGATTAGCAACTGTTTGAACCTACCCTTTGGAACTCAGGGAAGGTCATGGAGACTGTAATGTGATGGCTTGATGGCTTGATTTCCTGCAAACAAGAAAACGGGGGGCGGGGGGCAGGGGAGCAGAAAGACTTTTGTGACCAGGAGCCCCACAGGGTCCTGTTCAGTTTCACCACTGCCTGGGATCAAGGGAAGGCCTCTAGTAAGACACATCTAAGTGTTCCATGGCCCCTTTGCTAAGAAGATATCGACGTTTCTGATATAAGTTTGGTTAGCACTTCCCTAAGAGCTCTAGGGAAAAAAAGGCACAACACTAACAGTCATGGGCTCTACCATCCATTTTCCAGAAGAGGCTGGATGGAAGGAGGTAATTTTCTGATATGAACCTGTTTTCCCCCATGATTTCAGAAGATATGAAAAGCGACAATGATGCAATGTCGATGTTTCCTCCTCCTTAGCTCTCACTGTGGGAAGGATCATAACATCCTCGGGATTCATGGTGGTAGAACACTGCTGATGGTCACTTTGGGACCATAAAGTGGGCCATAGGCAGAGGGATAAAATCCCCAGGCACCTAACGTTTAGGGGTTGTTGACTAAAAATAGTGTACAACCAGAAGTTGAGAGTTATGTTTTATTTGGCGGACTTTCTGAGAACTTCAAGCCTGGGTGGCAGACAGGACTCTCAGATAGCTCTGAGGGACTGCTCTGAAGAGGTAAGGGATGAGCCAGGATATATAGGGATTTTTGCAATGAAACCAGGTAGTCAGAACATCAAAAGATGACTGTTAATTAAAAAAACCCAGACATCTCAAGTTAAAGGATTTAGCCCTTATTTATTTATTTGTTTTTGTTTGTTTTTGGCTGTGTTGGGTCTCCATTGCTGCATGCAGGCTTTCTTTAGTTGTGGCGAGCGGGGGCTACTCTTTGTCACGGTGCGTGGGTTTCTCACTGAGGTGGCTTCTCTTGTTGCAGAGCGCAGGCTCTAGGCGCACGGGCTTCAGTAGTTGTGGTGCACGGACTCTAGAGGGCAGACTCAGTAGTTGTGGCGCATGGGCTTAGTTGCTCCGTGGCATGTGGGATCTTCCCGCACCAGGGCTCGAACCTTGTCCCCTGCATTGGCAGGCAGATTCTTAACCACTGTGCCACCAGCAAAGTCCCATAGTGCAGTTCTATATATGGGACGTTGCAAAAGTCTAAGCTCATTGAAATCCTTCCTTTGATATGCACCTTAGCTATCTAGGGCCAGTATCCTGTGTTTTTCCATCCTGAGTCTCCTCAGGGTGCACTGCTTTGGGGGTGCTGGCTGCAGTGGCTGATGGCTTGATGATGGGGCATCCTGCTTCTATCCTGAGTTTCCTTAGGACTCACTGTAGGGGCAGCTGTCATGCGATGGCTTGATGGCTGCAACATCCTCTGTTTACTGATGCAAGGGCAACATCTTTTCATTGACAGAGTCTAATCAGGTTTTTGTGAAGACAAAGGGGGGAGAAGTCCCCTTCCCTAACTGGCACTTCATGTAGCCAAGGAGATCGTGGGGTCCAGCCCTGTCCACCAGCCCCACTCAGCACCAAGAAATAGCCAGCAAGGTCGTGCTGCAGGTCTCTGTGCCCACCCAGTGCTGTCAGCCTGGGTGGAGCCTGGTCAATGGGCCCCACCCAGCACCAGAAAAACTGTGCCAGCCCCAAAAATAAAATAGCCAGCTCTTTTAAGCAGCGAAATGGGTTTATTCAGGAATAGCAGAGAACTGCAACTCAGGACCGACCAGCTGTGGTGAGTCATAGGCGGGTCTGGAGAACGAAGGAGGCAGGCTTGCTTTTATTAGGTTTTAGGAGGAAATTGGGGAGGGTTGTCTTGAACAAACGTTTACCGGAGAAGAACAAGAGTTCAAGGTTGTGGCGGTCCCTCATTGGCTGCAATCGGAGGCTAGTGCCTTGTTGCTGGGGCAGGAAGGGATCTTCCTCCCTCTTTTTTTTAAAGCAGGAGATAAAATTCCTATGTGAGAAATGTCTTCCTTTGTACCAATAGAAAAGTAACATTCTTATCTCCTTTCTTCCTGCCGGTTATACAGGCTGCAACAAGTTGTACGGGTGAGTTTCCCCTTCAGGGCATCCCGACTCCATTTAAAATGAGCTTTCCTATATTTATTTTCACAGGTGCACAGAGCGGGTGCCCACCCTTCCCTGCAGGAGCCTGGGAATTGGAGGCCTGAGGACCAGCCTGCCAGGCACCAGCAGCAGCAAAGAGGGGGTGTTCCCTCCCTGACAAGACCCTGCCCCCAAGGAGCTATTGCCAGTCCAGCCCAGCTCTGGGGAGAGGCCACAGAAAAGGGGTGCCTCCTCACTGGTCACTGTCCCCAAGGGGCTCGAGGGGCACACCCCTGTCTCTTGGCCACTCCCATCTCTAGGTAACTGTCTCAAAGAGGTATGTCCACCCGGCTCACCCATCCAAGTACGTGGGGCCGAGCTGTGTGGACTAGCGCCCCCAGCCCCAGGCGACAGAGGCAGAGCCCACCCTCTCCCCACCGGGACCCCTTTCCCCAGGCCCTTCCCAGTAATGGGCAAACCTTCCAGAGGCAGGGCCGCCTTCTCCCATCCAATGGTCTCCTTAAGAACTGGGGCTGCAGAGACCCCCAAATCATGACGGTGTTCCTTAAATGAGTGGAGTTAAGAAAAACCTGTATCTCACCTTCCCCCATCTCGTACAGTCAGCCATCAGCAAATATTCCTTGAACAACTGAACGTGTGGTCGTCCTGCCTGATCGTCTTTATGAACTCCCAGCCACAATTCGAGGGGAATGGGAAGGTCCCCATGATTTGGTGGGGAAATGGAGCCTCAGGGAGGCCAGCCCAAGGTCACAGAGCCAGCAACGTGCAGTCAGATGCTAGGACCTGGATATGCCCTCTGAGAGAAGGAAGGAGGGATGGAGGACGGGAGGAAGAAGCAACGTCTGTGGCTTAATCCCTGTGGTCCACCACCACCAGCTCCGGTTTTCACTCACAAGCCGGTGAAGGATCAGCCCCACAGCAACAAGATTCCGGAGCAGAAGCCTGACACCACAGCAGGGGGAGGATAAGAATGACAGTAAAGGTGACGCCACCGCATCAGGTTATAGGTCGAAAAAACACTGACGATCTTGCTGGACAGTTTGTCTCTGTTGGCATGGGATTCACAAGGAGACAGAGGGATGGTGACCTGGGAGCAGGCTGACAACAGCAGTCCCATTGCAAAACCAGGTCTGGGTTTGGGCAGGGGTCGGGGGATCGAAGTGGACAGAGAGGGCAGCCCATCCCAGTGTGTCTTCCAGTGGAACCTCTCTGGGAGCTTGTCATTGATGGATTCATGCCACATCCCCATTTCTGGGCTTTGGTTGTGTGTTTCTCAGCCTTCCTTGGATCTCCTTTTCCAAGCAATAAATGATGTCCAATGGAACGAAAGTGCTGACATTTACACAAATGATATGAATGGCATTCTTGTTCCTTCAACGTTGTTTTTGTGCAGCTTTTGATTCATGACACACTCATCCATGAGGGGGTATAAGTGAAAGGCTTTTTCAACATGTCTGATGAATGGAAACCAAAATAAGCCAATGACCCTTTTTCTCTAACCTTGAAATCCCAAAGATTGACAAAGAACTCTGAAACGGTGCTCTCTCCACTTGGGTGGCTTTTGAAAACTGAGTTGCCCGTCCTGAAACGGTACTCCATCCACAAACTATATCCCCTTGTCTCATAATAAGAAATTGAAAACAAACTCAAAGGAGCTTAGAAAGAACTATAAGCAAGCCATGGTTAGAAATAAATGACATTTCCTACATTTCTTGGCTCAAGTAAATAGCATTCCCTGTCCAAGGATGCCAACGCTTTGCATGGTGGTTTTTCGTTTGTCAGATACATTCATTGAATAAATACAGGTTGAGCCTCTTTTCTGTGATCTGGCTAGTGTCTGGAGGTGCTGTAGGTCTTTCTCCTTTTGATCTAGGAGACCAATAGTAAGACAGACAGACATTTGTCTTCTGCAAGGTGACAACACAGGACCCGTCTGTTTGCCTGGCATGGTGTGTATCCTTTAATTAAATTAATCATCAACGTTTAAATATCAGAATGTTGCAGGTAAAAATAGCACCTCCTTTTTCCCACTAAAATATGGAAGAGTAATTCATTGGGGGCACATTTCTTGCATGGAGACAGCTGACTGGAGGTGAGTGCTGGCTGTTCTCTTTAGTTGGGGGCACACATGATAGTTCCCCATTGACTGCTCTTTCATTGAATTCACCTTTCCAGCTAGTATTACATGGAGGGGTATGACTTTGAAAAGAAAAAGCAATTGCACAACTAATTATCTCATTCCATCTGTAGTCCGTGCTCCAAAGGAAAAGTTAAAGAGTGTGCTGTATGTAATGGGGAAGGGAATCTTACCTATTCTCAGGTTCTGACCCCTGAGACTTCTCCATATTCACGTTGCAGGATGAAGCCCAGGCAGGGCCAGGCAGGTAAGCCCACACTGAGCTTTACAGATTGAAGTCATTTCATGCTCCATTGAAGAGCTATTCATCTTTGCTCAGTCACATACATATGAATCTGGCTAAATACATCTGTTACCGGGCGCCGGTCTGCTTCAACGATTCTGCGGACAAGGTCTAGAAGACATTGTCGTATTGTTAGGATTTTAAAGCTGTTGAAAAATAATCTTGTGGCAAAGAAGGATGTAAATCCTGATATTTTAACCGTAAGCAAGATGCTAAGCTAGGATGGTATTCCATTCTCTAAATGCTACAATGCTACAAGGCAACTGTTCCCAGGTCTGACATGTTAATCCACTTGACATTCAACCAACAACATGGTGTTTTTATAGACTGACACCCACTGAAGGAGGCCAGGACTCATGCCATGCAGCCTGTCCCCTGCCTCCCCCAAACACCTCCATTAATTCAACTATTAGTGATATAAAGGAGCCATTTAAATGTTTCAAGAAGAGAAAGTACCTGCAGCTTTCAAAAGACATACCTCACGGGCAGGGAGACACACAGAAGGATAAATCTGCCTTTCCTTTTTTTTTTTTTTTTTTTTTTTGAGGTACACGGGCCTCTCACTGTTGTGGCCTCTCCTGCTGCAGAGCACAGGCTTCGGACGCGCAGGCTCAGCGGCCATGGCTCACAGGCCCAGCCGCTCCGCGGCATGTGGGATCTTCCTGGACCGGGGCAGGAACCCATGTCCCCTGCATCGGCAGGCGGACTCTCAACCACTGTGCCACCAGGGAAGCCCTGCCTTTCCTTTTATTCCATCTTCAGGAGGTGAATTTTGGAACACTAATAGAATTACTTCATCCTCAATAAATCCCAGCCCATAGTGGCTTCTGGGCCAGGTACGTCTTTTCTATTAACCTTCTTTTATAAAAGCAAAAGAGCAATGACAATAAATTTAATCAGAGGAGTGAGAAAATGCAGAAAGAAAGGAAAACAGTCAAGCAAGACAAAATAATAATAGTTTAGCCATTAAACAAAGTCAGGGACCTTTAGTTCTTCCTCAAGAACTATAGATAATATTCTGAACCATGGTCTTTGAGTGTTTGCAGATACCTGCACCAGGTGGGAGGAGTTAACTGTATGCTGCCCCTAAGCACGTAGACCCCAGGCCAACTGGAACCAGAAGGTTGATGATGCTGACTCCCAATTACCTCATCACCAACCAATCAGAAGAAGGTCCACAAGTTGACTACGCCCTCTTTGAGCCATTGCTATAAAACTCCTCACTACCCACTCCAGGTCAGGACACACAGTCCTGAGGGCATTAGCCTGCTGTGGCCCCCTTTGCCTGGCAAAGCAATAAACCTATTTCTTCTTCATCCAAAGCTCTGCCTCCAAGATTTCTTCTGGTAGCGGGGTGGGTACAGAGGCCAGATTTCAGCAACACTTCTTCCTTGCAGCAGGGTCTTTGCTGCCCGTGCTGAAGCTCTTGGGCCTCACGGTGGGTCTCACATGAGCTATATTTAATCAGACACTCCTCCAGCCTCATCCAGAAGACACAAACCCATCCCGAGAATGTTTCAGCACAATTCACTGTAAAGTAAGACCAAGGGGAGACATTGGGAATTATATTACCTAAAACAGCCAGAGAGAGAAAATAGAAGGAGGAGTGTCTGTGTATGTGTTTGTGTGTGTGTGTGTGTTTGAGGAGGTGGGAGAAAAGGATCATGGGATTACTAGGAATCATCTAAAAATTTGTTAAATATCATCTTTGCAGGAAGAACTGTCCATTAGCATCCATGCACATTTTTAAAAATTTTATTTTATTGAACTGTAGTTGATTTATAATGTATTATTTTCTGCTGTACAGCAAAGTGATTCAACTTTTTATATATAGATAGATACACACACATATATATACATATGTAATAGTCCTTTTTCATATTCCTTACTTTTATCATCTATTACAGGATATGGAATATAGTTCCCTGTGCTGTGCAGTAGGACCTTGTTGTTTGCATCTATGTACATATTAAACACACTCCATTCAGAAGTTATAAATTTTTTTAGGGTACATATTTAGGTGATTTATCCCATTGGGTATGAGTGTCAGGCACTACTCCAGGAGCTAGCACCATCTTCATTTTACAAACAAGAAAACTGAAGCACAGAGGGCCTGAGATCCTTCCTGCCAGGGTCCATATGGAGGGGGGCAGCACAGCTGGGGTCAGACCCAGGCAGCCTGGCTCCGAAGTCTGAGCTCTGTCCATACTCCAACTTGGGGGTTCTGCTGGGTTGTCCAGCACCCGGGTGACTGGGAAAAGCCACCCTCTTTCCTCCGAACCTTGATTTGCTTCTACAGGATGTAGGATGATGCTACCTAACTTCTGAGCATCACCAAGAAAGAAAATGGGGCGGGATTCTAAGTTGGAACATGCTGAGGACTATACATTGATCATCTTATGCACATCAGGCTGAGAGACTCTGGCACCCTGACCGCCCTAAGCCCCAGGTGCCCTCCATCCTCCCCTCTCTCTGCACCCAGCTCACAGTGTCCCCGTGGTGAGCTGCCTCCTTCCCCACCCGCCTCCCGTGCATGCTACTTCTTGATCCATAGTTCCTTCCACCGCCATGTCCCCTCTGGGAGCCCATGGATGCCCTGCTCTCAAAGGGGCTCAACAATTTTTAGCACACATAACCACTCTTCTCCTATCCACATAACAAAATAGGTCAGGAGACCAGGGGATGGAGATGCATGGGGTCAGGGCCACTTTTCCCTCTCGTGGATTTCTGTGGCTTGAATTGCCAAGGATATGAAAACCTGAGTCTGTCTTACAAAGCAGTAGAGGCCACAGGGCTTAAGGAAATAATATCCTCTCTCTTGGCTCCCATGGGCAAGATGACACTTTACAGAGAAATCTCCAAGTAGCAGAGACATCCGTGCATCTCTCATCTAACTTTCCATGTAGAAAAACAACAGGTCAGTTGAATTCTGGGCAAAAAAACTTTAAAGTGCAATTAGGATGTTTGGCATTTTCCCCTTGTCTTCTGGTGGCAGGGCTGAGAATTTCAGGTGTCACGTGTTCATTCATTTTGCACCATTCATTTTGTCCAGATGTCTCTTGTGGGGTCCTAAAATAAGAAAAGCGACGCTTTAGGGATTCAGAAAGATGGGAAGAAAATTCCAAACTCACAGGTGTTGTTTGATTTTGCAGGGTTTTTATAGTTGGGCTTGCCTCACCCAGCAACAACAAACTTCCAGGAGTTCTGGAAATTCATATGAACCAACATAATCAGTCCACAGTTTTAATTAATTTTACCCTGACAACTAAGGGAAAAAAAGGATGTAGTTTAAAATGACTTCCACTGGGTAGAGTGAAACATAAACAGTGCAATTTATAATCTCTGCTTCTGGTTAAATTTATTTTTAAAAATCTATTTTGGAGATTCAGCTATTAAGCTTTGGTGACAAAACCAGCATCCGATACAGTCTCTGTATGTGTCCCTTTTGGGTTAAATTGGTTTTTGAAAGGAATGATAAATACAGCTAGATCCCTGAATTCGGAATGAAAATGAACAGATTCATTCCTTCAGAAACCTTGTCCCCGATACGCCACCAGCTAATGATTTTCCCTTCATCTGCCAACTAAAAATTGTGGTTCTCAAAGCATCTTTTATCTTCACTCACTTGTGATCCCCAAGGCATGTTAATCTAACGTGTACTGTGTTTGACTCAAATATTGGTTAAATTCCGGTTACGGTTATACCCACAACAGCAGTAAAACAGAGATATAATTAATAGGGCGCAAACTCAATATTATTTCATTCAGACACATCAGCTGGGGAGGATCCTTGCCACATAAGCCCTTAGAAACCTGCATTTTGAAGTCTGTAAGATCCTTTATTACGTTTGATCCCAACTCAAGAGTATCCTAACACTTTCTTGAATAAAGCCGTAACTTTTTTTTTGGACTACAAAAGCAACATATGTTCAAGGTAAAAAATTCAGGGGGAAAAAAGGAAAATCATTTGCAGTCTTATCAATTCTACCACCCATGGTGGTTAACCGTATTTAGTGTATGTCATTTCAGGCTTTTTGTTTTTCTCGTTAAAAAAACAGGCACATTGAGGGAACTCCCTGGTGGTCCAGTGGTTAGGACTCTGCACTCTCACTGACGAGGGAGCGGGTTCAATCCCTGGTCGGGGAACTAAGAACCTGTAAGCTGCGCAGTGCAGCTGAGAAAAAAAAAATTTTTTTTAATAAATAATAGTAATAATAAAAAAAAAGAAAACAGACACATTGACAAAAGCACTCTTCACACCTGGGGATATAAAATAGTACGGCCGCTCTGGAAAATAGTTTGGCAGTTCACTTTAAAACTAAAAGTGGACTTAACATATGACCCAGTAATTCTTGGGCATTTATTCCAAAGAAATGTGAACTGATTTCTATGTAGAAAATGTACACTAATATTCAAGCAGTAGCCCCAAACTGAAAAATACCTGGATATCTTTAACAGATGAGCAGTTAGATAAATGGTGGCCCAGCCTTACTGAGGAATACTGTCCAGCAATCAAAAGAATGGACCACTGATGCACATGGTGCCCTGGGTGAACCTTAAGGACATTATTTTCGAGTGGAAGAACCCGTCTCAAAAGGATACATGCTGAAGATGCCATTCATATTACATTTGTGAAATAACATAGTTATAGCAATGAGAACAGAATAGTGGCTGCCAGGAGTTTGGGAGGGAATAAAGGAGCAGCATTAAGGTGCTTCGTGGCAGGGAGAGTTATATACCTGGCTTGGGGTGGTAGCTACACGAAAGTACATGTCTGATAAAACTTCAGACATACACAGAGGAATGCATGTGCAGTCAGTCATCCCTCAGTATCCGCAGGGACTGGTTCCGGGACTCCCCATGGATACCAAGATCCGCAGATGCTCAAGTCCCTTATGTAAAATGACTGATAGAGTCGGTCTTCCATACCAGCAAGTTCCGCATTCGTGGGTTCAACCAACAGTGGATTGATTTGAAACTGCAGATGCAGAGAACTGTCTGTATAACCAGTAAAGTCTGAATAAACTCTATAGATTGGACCAGTGTCATTAATTTCTTGATTTTGACCTCACAGTTTTGCAATATTTTTGATATTTGATATTACAGTTATACAAGATGTTAATTTGGGGACAGGTTGTGTGAAGACTGCATGGGATCTCCCTTTGTGTTTCTTTGTAACTTTCTGTGAATCTGTAATTATTTTGTAATTATTTTAAAACAATTTTTTAGAAGGATAAGGCAGTAACCTTGTTCTACTAAGAAATGATATATAGTTTTTCATTCTTTTTTCTAAAACCATTACCCTGTTCCAGGGCAATTTTAAGATTAAAGTATGAATTAATATGATGTATGAAGAATATTCTCTATTTCACTCAAAAATATTCAAGTTGCTATAGAATTTCTTAAAATAGCATACAGTGCATGCTGTTGGATTTAATTTTCACTGTACATAATTGCCATGTTCCCATGTCATTAAGCACATTTTTCTTTTGCAGCATCATTTTTTAAATGCTTTCAGTGTATTTCAGTGTGTGGCTAGATTCTACACAAGCAGTCCCCTGTCCCTTGATATTAAAACGGTGTCATACATGTCACCATTACAAAACCTTTTCGATACCATGATGCATCGCTTTTCTAATTATTTTCCAGGAGAATTTGCTAGAAGTAGAATTTTGCAAGATGCATAAGGCTTGGGATGAACACTAGCTGTTTCCCCATTGCAGGAGGTTGAGCACGTGTTTATGAGAAACTGAGGTCACACCAGTCGGGATGTTGTCATCCTCCTCCTCCATGAATATACCTGGCCAGAAGTTTCTCTCTCCAGCTGCTTCCTTGATTGCAAATGAGCATGAGCTAAACTCCACAGGCTGGACTCCCCAAATCTGGCTCAGGTCTGAGGACCCGTGAGAAGGATCCCCCAGAGGGCACTTGTTAGAAGTCAGCCCTGCCCTCAGCTTCAGGAGGGGGACTTGGGTTCCTGCCAGATGGATGATGAGACTCACCTGAACACCGTGAACACCAGGAAGGCTTGAAGATAGGAGAGAACTCTCTCCATCTTCCATCTCAGCAGAGCTTTCCCTTCTCTGGGCCACCTGAGTTCACTGTAATAAAATGGCCATGAGTCATTCCAAGGTGAGAATTGGTCTACCACCACAGGAAGAAAACATTGGGGGAAAACATGAAAAACAAATAAAATATAATTATTTCAGACATCACTGAATTTCCAAGAAGGGAAACAAAAAATAAGTACTAAAAGGAGACTTCCCTGGTGGCGCAGTCGTTAAGAATCCACCTGCCAATGCAGGAGACATGGGTTCGAGCTCTGGTCCGGGAAGATCCCACATGCCGCGGAGCAACAGAGCCCGTGTGCCACAACTACTGAGCCTGTGCTCTAGAGCCCGTGAGCCACAGTTACTGAGCACACGTGCCACGATTGAAGACTGCGTGCCTAGAGCCCGTGCTCTGCAACAAGAGAAGTCACCGCAATGAGAATCCCATGCACCGCAATGAAGTGTAGCCACCACTCACTGCAACTAGAGAAAGCCCGCGTGCAGCAACAAAGACCAAATGCAACCAAAAAAAATAAAAGTACTAAACGAAGTTGAAGAAGAGGAAGAGCAGGATGTATTGAAATAAAGTCAATCAATTAAATTTGTAAAAACTTTTCACTGAAATGCGCACACATGGAAAACAAATATGTGATTGCACAGCAGGATAGGGTATCACCTGCACAGCAGAAGCTCCCTTGTCCCCTTCCATCCATGTCCCCCGCAAGGGCAACCACCTTCAACAGCATGGATTAGCATTGCCTGTTCTTCTGCCTTAAAGAAATGGGATCCCTTAGTAACTTGGGCTCATACAAGTCAACGTTATATTTGTGAGAATTGTTTCCAGTGCAGTGTGTAGCTGTATATTGTTCATTTTCACTGCTGTATAGTATAATTTATTAGTTCATTCATCCATTCTACTCCTGATAAACATTTGGGAAGTTGCCACTTTCTGACTTGTGCAAACAGTGCAGCTAAAACATTCTAGCACCTTTCTTTCAGTGATGTATTCACACCTATCCACTGGGTATATAACTTAGGAATATCTAAAGTTATATATTTGTTCAGATTTAGTAGATTCCGCCAAACAGTTATCCAAAATAGTCATGCTCATTTCAATTAAACTTTTTCTTTTTCTTTCATTTGTGGTTTGGGGAAATGTATAGACTACAAGATATAATTTATTTGGCTTGGATATATGGTTCCTTCTAAAATGGATGAGGCTGATTTCATGCCTCTGGTCTCGGAACTGTGTTGTCAGAAGACACTAATCTCTTCCATGGCACAGCCGTCTAGACCCAAACCCTATCCTGGGTCCGAATCCTAGCTCTGTTACTAGCTGTTGACCTTGGGCAAGCGACTTCACCTCTTGTGACTCAGCTTTGTCATAGGTAACACTGGAATATGAATCGTTCCTGTCCTGCAGGTTTCTTATGAGGATTAAGTTAGTTATAATATATAAAGGACTTGGAAGGGTGCTGGTACACTGAAAGACTGTGTGTGTGAGTTACTCTTATTTTTGAAAGAAAGAATCTGTTGAGGTTTACTGCACTCCATGGGCAATTAGAATTTTATATTCAGGGAATACATGGAGATTTTCGAATTTCAGAAGCTTTTCATCTTTTAAAGGATTCTCATTGCAGAAAGCAGAGGGGAAGCCTGGTATGTGGTTAAGAACCTGGGCCAGGAGGTAGGAAATGTGGCCATTGAGTCTTTGTACTGGGACTTTGAGTTCCAAGATGGTGGTCCTAGCCCCAGGGGATGGATCAAGTACCTTAACAGGGGTATTAGTGCTGAGACCCAAGTGGAGAGAAGGAGGTGGTTTTAGGAGGCTATGGTGGAAGGGCTGATGGGGAAGAGAAAACTCTGGTCTCAAAGACCCCAGGAGGGAGAAAAACTCACATCTCTGAGCAGCATAAGGAAGGTCAGTGTGGCCCGAGAATGGGTAGTGATGGAGCTGGAGAGTGAGGCACAGTCAAATCATGGAAACAACTTTGAAGTTTATCCTCCACTCTAATGGTAGCCATTGACATGGGGCAGTGGCTTGATCTCCTGGGCTGTGGGTTTCTGATTCGTCTTCTACTCCTCATCAGCTGAACCCATGATGCAAAGAAAGGATTAAATGCACAGGCAAAGAAAAGAATCAACAAAATTTAGCAGGTGATGCAAGTGGAGATTTAAACTATTAATAAAGTTGCTTCAAGAATTCTCATTCTGGACTTCTCTGGTGGTGCAGTGGTTGAGAGTCCGCCTGTCGATGCAGGGGACGTGGGTTCGTGCCCCAGTCCGGGAAGATCCCACATGCCACAGAGCGGCTGGGCCCGTGAGACATGGCCGCTGAGCCTGCGTGTCCAGAGCCTGTGCTCCACAACGGGAGAGACCACAACAGTGAAAGACCCGCGTACCGCAAAAATAAACAAACAAACAAACAAAAACAACCCAATTAAGAAATGGGCAGACCTGAATAGACATTTTTCCACAGAAGCACAGGAAAAGATCCTCTATATCACTAATCATCAGAGAAATGCAAATCAAAACCAAACTGAGATATCACTTCACACTTTTAATTAAGGTGTGTACATTGTTTTTCTTAGACATAATGCTATGGCACACTTTATAGACTACAGTGTAAATATAACTTTTATAGGCACTGGGAAACCAGAAAATTCAAGTGACTTACTTTATTGTGATATTCTCTTTATTGTGGTGGTCTGGAACCCACAATCTCCCTAAGGTCTGCCTGTAGTCCTCTGGAATCTTCTGAGCAGTTACTTAACCCAAGGCCCCCGTCCGACGAAATTGTTTAATCTCTTCCATTTGGAAACACCTGAAGCCCCCAGGGGATGATCCCATGAGGCGAATTTAGAAGACTGCCTGGCTATTAGGTATTTTTATTTTGCTTTAAATACCCACGTCTAAGTGCAAATGTGTCAGCCAGCATGGTACCTTGTGTGGGTGAGTCATAGACTGCTCATGGCTCTGTAGCTCTAACACATTTCGCTACAGGGCTCCACACTGTGCATCTGTCAGAACTGTGTCTTTTCTGCCAGCAACATTTGAACTATTTAAGCAAGTGACAGCGTACACTTACAAGAACATATTCAAGGAAATGTGCACCAAAGATCATAATGCGAAATGCATGAACCACTTAAACACAAAATGTGGAAGGGCTGTGGGCTTCTCTCTCTGAGGGGTATAGACCGAGGGGCTCTGGTTTAAATGTGCAGAATTCTCTACGAGCTGCTACATTAATGCGTCATGAGCCAACCCTGAATGGGTCAAGTGCTGGGCTGTGCACATTTTGCTTCTGTTTCCCCTCCTAAACCCCACCCAGCTGCTAAACCTGTTACCCATCCCACATACTCTCTCACTGTTGGGGTCCCCTTGTTCTGCAGCAGGAGCCCCTGGACAGTCCTCAGCAGGGCTCTGGACTGGTTCCCTCTTCTGCATGGGTAGTGATCACCAAAAGCCCCTGTTTGCCCAGGGACATCGTGGTTTCTGCCTTTTGCCCCAGCAAGGCTGTTAATTGTGACTAGTTTACTCAAGAAAGTGCTACTGAACCAAAGTTGGGTCCACTCACCCGACACACCCCAAAGCCAATCTAGTGACAGTGGTGAAGGAAAGTACAGTGTTTATTGCAGGTGCCAAGCAAGGAGAACAGGCAGCTCATACCCAAAAGACCTGAACTCCCTGATGGCTTTTTTTTTAAGACAAAGTGAGGGCAAGTGTCATGGGGCACGTGATCAGCTCATGGACAATTTTCTGATTGGTGGGTGGTGAGGTAACCAGGTGAGGTCATGGGGGTCAACATTATCAGTCTTCAGGCTCCAGCAGTCTGGGGTCTAAGTGCCTGTGGTCAGCATGCAGTTAACCTCTTCTAACTGGTGGGGTTTCAGTACCTGCAAAACAACTTAAGGACATGGCTCAGGATATTATCTACAGCCCTTGAGGAGGAACTAAGGGTTCTTGACTTTGTTTTATGGCTAAACATATTATTTTCTCTTGTTTGACTGTTTTTCTATGTTTCTGCATTTTCTCACTTCCCTGATTAAATTTGCTCTTTGGAACCTAGGGAACGCTTAAGAGGCTACAGCTTCTCTACCAACAAGAGGCAACAGACACGGGGTTGGGGAGAGGGTCTGTCCCTGCGAGGGCCCCACAGGGTCCTGCTTGGTTTCCAAAGTGCCCCTGTTTGGACATAAACGGCATGATTGCCTAAGCCTGGCCCACACCTGGTCATAAGGATATGCAGCCTCCCAGGACTTAACTCACTCTGGACGTGTCAGCCCCTCCCCCCAGAGCAGCCTTGACAGCACCTCACCTGGGCAGGTAACCAGACCTCTCTGAGACCTGCACACATCCTGGGTGGGATTCACATCACTGTTCACAGAGCCTCCAAGTTCCAAACTCCCCAGGTAGGGGTTAGAAAGTGGTGGGATCAGGATTCAAATTTAAGAAGTTAGTTCCACAGTCAAATACTGGGAACAGAGATGCTACCAGACACCCACCTGGAGAGTTTCAAAGGAGACCACCAGAGTGGGACATTAGGGGAAGCTGGGTTGAAGCCAATACCTGAGCTCAGCTTTGCAGGATGATGACAAAAAAGTGGCAAAGAAGGTGCTTCTGGGCAGAGAGAACCCCATGAGGTTAATGTGCAAGACAATAGTCTCTTGGTGTGGGGTTTGGACTGGGGGCCACAGGGAGCCTCACCTTATTACCTCATTCATCCCACAAACCTGGCTGAACATCTCATCTGTCATGCTGTGTTCTCGGTCCTGAAGCAGCAACTGGCACCCTCTGTATGTTCAGGCAACTAACATTTTAGCAAGTGAGACAAACAACAAACCAATAAATCATCAATGTTTTTTCAGATGGTAATGCAGGTTTTGCAGGGCAGGAACCAGTGCGATCTGGTGTGACGGCAGCATGAAGATGCATGCTTAGCACACCCCTCCTTCCCTCCCTGAGGACATGTGTCCCCCTCCCCTCTGCCTGCAGGTTCATCTCCTCCTTACCCTGGTCTCTCTCACTTCTTGTGTCTCTCCTAATGACGCTGTCCAAAGTGACTGCTAGAACCAAATTCCACAGACTGGGTGGTTTATAAACAACAGGTATCTATTTCTCCCAGTTCTGGAGGCTGGGGGAGTCCAAGGTCAAGGCACTAGCAGGTTGGATGGCAGCTGAGGGTCTGCTTCCTGGCTCACAGATGGTTGGGGCTGAGGTGGGTGCAGAAAGAGAGAAACCCTTTTCCCTGCAGTCTTCCAGGCTGAGACCAGCGTTGACATTCCATCATGTTTAGAATTTTGATTAATAGCTTAGATGGGCTCTTTTCACTTAGGCAGGACCACTGGACTATTTTTTACCTGGTGGTGGAATAGAGAAAGTTTTCAACCAGGTAGAGGGAGGATTATCCTCTAAACACTATTTTTTTTTTTTTTTTTTTTTTGCGGTACGCGGGCCTCTCACTATTGCAGCCTCTCCCATTGTGGAGCACAGGCTCCGGACGCGCAGGCTCAGCGGCCATGGCTCACAGGCCCAGCTGCTCCGTGGCACGTGGGATCCTCCCGGACCTGGGCACGAACCCGTGTCCCCTGCATCGGCAGGCAGACTTTCAACCACTGCGCCACCAGGGGAGCCCTAAACACATTTTTAAAAAGTGTTTTGCTCACGTCCCACGGGCTGTTCCACCAACAGAACTGCTGCTCATGTGCTTCTTTCTTCCTTCAATCCTCCTCCTTTCAGAAGAGATTTTTAAATTAATGGAGCGATCATTCTACAGAGGGAATACAATTATGAGAAATCTCAGCTTAACATCTTTCTTTGAAAGTTCAAAACATTACCTCAAATGCTCCCTTTTAGTCTTTTTGATTTTTCTTTTGAATAGAAATGTTTCCTATGAAACATAGGCTTGATTACATACAGGAAGAGCAATAAAGCTATTCTTCTCTACTTCACCCAAAACTCTTGTTTCTGAGATTCAATTCGGTACCGGGGTACAGAGGCCGAATTTCGACTATAAGCCTGGTACAGGGACTTCCTTGGTGGTCCAGTTGCAAAGACTCCTCGCTCCCAATGCAGGGGGCTCGGGTTTGATCCCTGGTCAGAGAACTAGATCCTGCATGCATGCTGCAACTAAGAAGCCCTTATGTTTCAACTAAGAAGTCCGAATGCTGCATCGAAGATCGCACGTGCTGCAACTAAGACCCGGTGCAGCCAAAGATAAATAAATATTAATAAATCAATGAATAAATAAAAGACTGGTACAGTTCCTAAGATGCTCCCAGAGCACAGGGTCATGTCTCTTTTCTGATCATCAAAAATTGCCTTTGCACACAGCTTTGAAAATGATCGACGTTCAGAAGATGTTGGTTGAATTTCATTCTATTTTGCAAGATTTATCCAGTTGTGCTGTAGCAGAAGCTCAGTTGAGACACCCCCATTATGTTAGCCCTTATTCAGCCCTTATTCTTTCTGCTCATTCAACCGATCTCCTACTGATGTTCTCTCCCCTCTTTCTTGCTCAATTGCACCCTGAAAATGATTGCCCCCTAGCTAAAGTTGAACTATGAACCTGATGTTTAGTCCCCCAGGATAACACTCCTTTCTTTTGTGAGCATTCTTCATTCCAGAAAGAAGGTCATGGAACAATAACCTCGAGCACCACCAGAACCTGATCTGGAACCACCTGATGCCAGACCTAATGATCTCAATGTTTCAGGGAGGAAAGAAGAATGCACGACTACATCAGCCCATGTCCTTATCTGCAACCTTATTTTCCACACTGAAACTATAAGACCCCTTCCTACTCCCCAGGAACTGGGGCACAGTCTTGAGAGCATTAGCCTGCTGTGGCCTCCTTTGCCTGGCAAGGTAATAAATCTACTCCTTTCTACTCCTCCAAATCTCTGTCTCTGTGTTTCTATTCTGCACTGGTGAACAGAGGCCGGGTTTTTCAGCAACAGTTGCAAAGGACATAAACACAGCCAGACACAGCTAAGAATTGAAGCGGTGGTTGGAGCACGTGTGTCTGGTGGGGGCACCTCATGGACTTGGAGGGGACAGCCACAGAGCCAGCACACATTGGGGTGGGAAGAGGATGCAAAGCTGTCCTCTCTCTGCAGGTCAAGTCCATCCCTGCTGAGATGGCCTCTACTCTCTCCCAGAGCAGACGGGCCTTTACCATGAGGGGGAAGCCAGTGCCAAAGGTCCCAACCTCCTTCTTCCAGCCCTGAGACATCAGAGTTACAGCTGCTTCTCCAGCTGCAACTGTAAAGTCTCAAGAGAAGGACTCAGAGAGGCCTGGCCTAGGTGTCATACTCATATGATTGGCCGCAATAAGGCCATGTGTCCCCTTTGGCTAAGGGCAGGCAGGAGTGGCTATCTTTCCATGAAAGCAGGGGAAGGCAAGCTTTCTGAGCAGACCAAATAAAGTGAAAATGAAATCTAACAGTTTTCAACCCAAGGTATATACCCAAGAAAATTGAAAGCAGCCGTCTACACAAAAACCTATGCATGAATGTTTCATAGCAGCATTATTCATAATAGACAAAAAATGGAAATATTCCAAATGTCCATCAACACATGAAGTGATATATAAAATGGAGCATATCCATCTAATTGAATATTATTCAGCCATATAAAGTAATGGAGTTCTGACACATGCCACAGTGTGGATGAACCTTGAAAACATGATGCTGAGTGAAGGAAGCCAGACACAAAAGGTCACATATTGTATGATTCCATTTATGCAAAATCTCATTAACGGGCAAATCTGTAGAGACAGAAAGTAGATTGGCATTTCCCTAGGGCTTGAGGGAGAAGGGAATGGGGAAACCACTGCTAATGGGATGATGAAAAAGTCCTAAAATTGATAGTAGTGATGGTTGTACAACTTTGTGAATAGACTAAAAATCATGGCATTGACTTTAATGGATGAATCTTAGAGTGTATAAATTATATTGTGAGAAAGCTATTGAAAAGAAAGCAGCACAGGGAGATCAGCTCGGTGCTTTGTGACCACCTAGAGGGGTGGGATAGGGAGGGTGGGAGGGAGGGAGATGCAAGAGGGAAGAGATAAGGGGACATATGTATATGTATAACTGATTCACTTTGTTATAAAGCAGAAACTAACACACCATTGTAAAGCAATTAAACTCCAATAAAGATGTAAAAATAAAATAAAATAAAATAAATAATAATAAAAGTTTAAAAAAAGAAAGAAAAGAGACAAGGAAAGGTAAGAATGGAATATGGGGTAATGAGATGGGAAAAAATCAAGCAGAACTTTGGCTAATGCATTCCACAAGCATTGGACTATCTACCTGCACCATCATATGCTAAGACGTCAAGAAAGACCAAGGTGTGAATCTTCCCCTCCGACTGTGCAGGCTCTGATGAGTACAGACCTCTTACCCAACAATCAGAATCACCCAGGTAAGAGCAAGATAGGGAGAAATGGGAGGCATCGCAGCAGGTCAGGAGAGGGAGTGATGAACTGTGCCCTGGGGAGGAGAGATCAGAAAGGACTCCCAGCAGGGACTTCCCTGGTGGTCCAGCAGTTAAGACTTTGAACTCCCAATGCAGGGAACCCAGGTTTGATCTCTGGTCAGGGAACTAGATCCCACATGCATGCCGCATCTGAGACCTGGTGCACCCAAATAAATAAATAAATAAATATGAAAAGAAAGAAAAAAAGAAAGGAAGGAAGAAAGAAAGAGACTCCCAGCAGAGATCATGCCTGAGGGGGCTATGTGTCCCAGTTGCAAAGTGATGGCCACAAGAAAGAGCAGGGTGTACTGGGGCAGCTGACACGTGGGCTTGGGGCACAGGGGAGGGACGGGGGAAGCAGGAGAGTCACATGAGCCATCACTACCAAGGGCCTCCTCCACCATGATGAGAGGGGGCATCTGATGATACTCTTTTTTCTTTTTTTAACCCAGACCCAACTATATGTGGCTTTATTTATTTATTCATTCATTCATTCATTCATTCATTCATTGGTCTCTCCGCGTGGCTTGTGGGATCTTAGTTCCCTGACCAGGGACTGAACCCATGCCCCCTGTAATAGAAGCGCAGATTCTTAACAACTGGACTGCCAGGGAAGTCCTCTTTTTTTTTTTTTAAGTTAATGGAAGAGTCTGATGATTGTTGTGAATGAGAACCATGCCTCACATCAGCGAGGCTCTTCCCATGTGTGGGGCTCTGTGTGGCCTTTGGACTGGAAACACAGCATCAGCTCTCCTGGTTCAGGCCTCTGGACTCAGACTAGAGCTAACCCATCACTTCTCCTGGGTCCCCAGCTTCTGATTCATCCTGCAGGTCTTGGATTTTGCCACCTCTGTAATTGCATGAGCCAATTTCTTATCATAAATCTCTTTATAAATCTCTATGTATATAAATGCCTTGCCTTAATTCAGACTTTGTTGCTCCCAGACGTCTAAATAAACAAAGAGCCAACGGAATGTGAGGAATCTCATGTGATCAACAGGTGTTCCAGGGGATAAGGGGCCAGGCTGGATGAACAGGAGGCTCAAGGGTGCTGCTTGGCAGGAAAAGAGGAAGTGGCATTCTAATAGATGGCAAAGGCCAGCCCTGAGTAATTACAGTCTGCTTCAGGTTCTTCTTAGACTATTAGTACTAAGGGAGTAGTTTGCATCGAAATTAAAATTGGACTTCAAAGCGGTTGGAAGAGCTTGCATGTCTAACGATAGAAAAATGTGACAGACAGGTTACTAATGACTATGGAGTTCTGTACCAGTGGCTGAGGAGAGGGGAAAAAAGAAATGATGATAATAATAAAGCAGGCGAGGGTGCCCTTGGCAGAAAGTACAGGAAAAAGCCATCTGGGTAATCAGAAACAGACCCCTGTAATCCATTTTTTTTGTGACACATTTTGGATATATAATATGTATATATGTGATCCATATCGGGCATATAATATGTATATCTGTGCTATATATTATGTCATTTTTTACATTACTTTGTGAAATATTTACGCAACTATAGAATTAATTAAAATAAAACAATATAAGTGTGAGCATGAATCTCTGGTAAAGTGAAGACTATTTCTGTAAAAAGGGTAAGTCTTCCCAGATTTGTGTGCCTCAGCTGGGACTGGCACAAATCATTTTTTTTCTAGAATTATTCTCCATTGCATGTTCCATTTTCTTTTCATCTTTGATTTTTGTTTTTGAATCACCAAAGAAGAGGTTTGCCACCTAAACTGAAAAAAGGTAGATAACAAATTTCTGTCTTGCTGTAACAAAAATTCTTTAAGGTCCTACAAATGCAGGTAATTATTACCAAAAGACTGGCATTATAAGGGAAGAGGAGGAATCAGGCATACCCCGACGAGTGCAGGGACTCTGGCGATCCGGGTCGCTTCACAGCCTGGGTAAGGTCATTCCTGAGGAGATAACATCTGTCACAGGAACTGAGAATTGGTGACAGTCTGATGGGTGGCCTGACCAAGGGCCAGTGTCTTCTGTCTCAGAAACTGAGATTGCCCCAGAAAGCTGGTGCCACATGGCTGCCCACAGCACAGCTCAAAGAAGCCTTTCGCTGCTGCACTCAGCTTAGGAGGTGAACCCAGGGGTCTGTCAATCGTTTCTCCCTTCAGTTCCCTCCCGCTGCCCACTCTGCTTGGACCCCAGAATTTATCACATTGATTAAAGCAGGTGTTCAAACAGTAAAAAAAAAAATATATATATATATAATACTGAAACTCTACATATAAGACACGATATACAGTGTATTTCACATTTTTTTTGTAAAGTGTATCTATTACACATGTGCTATACATGTTATATTTAATAAACGGTACTACTAAGTGTAGAACACATATGTAATACATAATGTATATTTAAATATATTTGCATGTATACATTTACATTTACTAAATTACATATACATAGCCTTCTTTTACAATTCATTTCCGAATTTCGTTTAATTTCTCCATGATGACAAAAGAAATCGCCTCACTAGAAAAAGTCTAAGAGTGAGCTTACTAGCCATACCGCTTTGGTTGAGGGCTTCCCTTTGGTGTCTTGCTTTGCCATCCTAAATATTCACGGGGTCATGAATAAATAAACCTGTCCTCACCCACAACAGGACATGGCAGAACAGGATGCTAAGATCGACTTTGGCCTTAGAATCCTAAAAAATTTCTATTTTCTGTTGTTTCTCAAAAATAAGAGATACAATTATGGGAAGGGGAAAAATGCCTACTTGACTTCAGTTCTGCTCAGAGTTCTTTACTAATGATGCTTCCCAACTTCCTTCACTGGTGCCATTCTGGGCATCCCCAGTGTCGTATTCCTTCCTTATGGGGTTACCCTAAATCTGCTCCTCTGTGAGCAGACAAGCTGCTTGGGGGCTTGGTTACTCGTTTAGCTGCACGGCGTGATCACCCTGCATTTGGAAAAATCTGTTTAAAGAATGTGTGAGGACCTTAGAGAAGCATATTTGCCGGTGAAAGGAGGGTCTGCGGGGGCGTGCAGGAGAGCCTTACAGACCTGTCCCGATAGAGATCACACCCATCCTCACCTTCTACTCTTTTAAACCTGGGAAATCAGATACATGGAAGACAGTTCCTCCCTCTGCTGGCTGCACCTCTTTCCCACTTTCCCCAGTTTCCTGTACTTAATTCCTTCAGTTTCTCAAGATAGGTGACAGCCAGAGGCAATATTTACAGCAACATGACAAGAATTATAAGTCTCTCTCACTTTTGCCCGCCAGGACTAGCCTTATTTGTGGGCCCAGACTGTCTAAAATTTACATTTATTTCCTTTAGTAAATTTTTATTAAAAAGAGGCTCTTTCCTCTGTATTCAGAGGGTGCATTCTTTCCATATTATTAATTAATTTGTATAACCCACGTCATGTGTGTGCGTGTATGTGTGTGTGCACGCACGTGCATGTGTGTGTTCTGTTGACTCATCCCTGAAGGAGTGAACACACTTGGAAGGTGCGGATCAGGATAAATGTCTGGGAATTCAAAGGTCTGGGAGATAGAAGAGGATCCAGGGTTCTAGGTGGTCCTGAAAGGGCAGTTTTGCCTCTGTGATGCGTCCTCCTCATGCTTGGTGGTTCCACTGCAGTCGTGTTCAGCTGTCTGTATCTGCTCTTCTGTTTGGCCTCCCTCCATGTTGCACAGACCACGTGGCCAGCCGCTTCCTCAGGCTGCCACACAGGGTGGGGTAGGAAAACCGGCCACATGCTGCTGGGCCCTGCCTGATATCAGAGCTTACCGTCAGGGCTGCTCTACAGCCTGTCGATTTTTCCAAGGACTCCCCAGGGACGTGTGCTCATCTGCTGACGGTCTTACCTCTCCTCGTGTCCCTCCCCCAGGATAGGACAGGTTGGTAGCTTCTTCCAAAAGCCCTGCGCCAGAGGCTCTCCTTCTGTTTGCAGCTATCAGAAAACCCACTCAAACTGGATTCAGCAAAAAGTGGCTCAATGTAGTCTGATACAAATAAAATGCTTAAAAGCATAGCTGGCTCTGCTGGGATCCAGGGATTCAAGCAAGTCATCAATCTCCACTTCCTCTTAGCTCTGCCCTCGGTGATGATGGTTTCCTTTTCTGATCCACCGCACAGTTCCAGGCTCTAATTATCCATATGCCTTTCAGTCCCTGAAGTTAAAAAAAAAAAGTTTCTCTGATAATTGCTGCAATAGTCCTGAAATTCATGTATTTTGCACCAATTTGCAGCCCTACTACTGAGGCCTTGGTGGCTGGATGATACCACATGACCAAGCGCTGTGGGTTGAGTGATTACATTGGATTTTCATTCTCTTCCATCTGAAATGTGCAGAGAATTTGGAAATAAAGCCACTCGGTCACACTAAAACCAGTCTCTTTCTTACTTCAGAACCATCCCTAGGCCTGCTTTACACATTCTGGGATTGGGGCCACGCACTGGTGTTTATTTTTAAAATTGACCTACTTTTGACGACTAAAGTGGAAAAAAAAACTATCGGGGGCAGCTTGCCTCTGCAGCGTCGGAGAGAAAGGCCATGGAGCTGATTTTGTGGGTGCACAAAAACATCGTGCCCTGATGGCAGCTGCCTTTAGAGCTTTGTGAAGGTATAAAGGTACCTAGCAGCCAATGGGGACTATGAAACATGACTGGGGATTCAGCACCATCTTAACAGCAGTGGGTTGAGAGAGAGAAAGTCTTTCAGGGAAGATCCCTTATTGTAACCGGGCGTGAGAAAATAAAAGTCTATTTCAAAAAGGTTTGGTCTGAATAAAACAACGCCTTCAAGATAGACTTCAAAACACAGAAATTGCAGCCAAAAGGCAGACACCAGCGTATCCATCAGGAAACAGTATTTTTGAAGAAGACGGAAAGACACTGATTAATTAGAGCTCTCTCTGCCCTCCACGTGTCTCTGGTTCTCACAGATTTTTTGAGCAATAAAAAGCCATTTTCCTAAGAATCGACCCCAGCTCTGCTAAGAGGAAAGTACACGTTTGACCTGAGAGTGCAAATAATTTTGTTGTCGGTCACTCAGGCACCAGAAGGGAGCTGGGCTGTGAAGAAAATCCGATGGTCACATAGGGTGGTATTCCATTTCTAATTATAGCCACCGAGACTAACTTTCCCCAGATTTGGATATCATGGTCTCGGAGGGCACACAGGCTGGCACTCATCCAGAACAAAATACAAAACCATTATTTTCTCAAATTCCCTTTTATGTGCTCTAGCATTTTGATCATCATCTGGGATGACAAAACAGAGGAGACTTTTACTGAACACTCTCCACAGCTGACTCTGATAATGATCTGCTGCCTTTTGGATAATGGAAAATGAATTCAATATTTTTTTTTATTATCTACAAGGGCATTTAATCGCTGGACTGCCATATTTTTATTGTAAGATTAGTTCCTATTTTAATTAGAAAAATGAACTCTGGAGAGCGCTTAGGCTGGAAACAGTGGCTTTTTCTTCTCGCTTTGCTTTGGTTCGCTGGACATTGGCAGGTGGTAACTCATGATTCCACGCGTGTCTCTTCTTTAACTTTGTTTCAGAAGGAACGAGGTTCTTTATGGTTCTATGTCTGTGGGTAACGCAGCAGCTGCCGGTTATGCTAATTCCTGCTTGCTTGCAAAGAGGCCTGTGTTTATTTTGTGCCTCGCCAGCTGTCAACAAAGACATTTTAGGAATAATTGCCATATTTAAAGGCAGACTTCATTGCTGTGTCCTACTGCGGGCCCTCCCGGCAAGAGGACCATCAGAGTTTTGTGTAGAGACCTCTGATGCTGGAAAGGCAGGCACAGCCCTGGGGGCAGCAATCTTGGCCAGGTTCCCCATCACCTGCCTGCCTTACCTGTGCGGGGAGCGATCTTCACAACAGAATGAACCCTGGCCTTGCATTCCTGAGAGGAGATTGAAATGCTGGGTTTGGGAAAGATCTCGTTCCATGGTGGCTAGGGAGGTTGAAGTTTTCATCGCTACATCATTGATGTCTGAGAAAACTTCCTCTCAACTTGGAAATTCCAACAATCTTCAGAGAGCCTGTTTTACCGTCTCAAAAGCTATGAAATGCTTTCTCACTTAGCGATCAGAATGGAAAGCAAAGGATGTTTTCTGAGCAAATAATTGTGTTCCTGATCTTATATCAGGGTTTTAGTTTATTTGTATGTTATAGTCCATATTTTACCTTACTCATGAGAGAAGTAGAGGAATTTTTTTTTTTTTTTTTTTTTTTTGTGGTACACGGGCCTCTCACTGTTGTGGCCTCTCCCGTTGCGGAGCACAGGCTCCGGACGCGCAGGCTCAGCGGCCATGGCTCACGGGCCCAGCCGCTCCGCGGCATGTGGGATCCTCCCGGACCGGGGCACGAACCCGTGTCCCCTGCATCAGCAGGCGGACTCTCAACCATTGCGCCACCAGGGAAGCCCAAGTAGAGGAATTTTTAATTAGCTTTTGCAATTGATATCCTTTACAACGAACAAGGAAAAGGTCAGTAAATGAAAGCACATATGACTTCCATTACTTTTCTTCTAACCATTGTCTTATTTCTGCTCAGACATCTTTTTAGTTAATAAACAAATTCAGACGAAATAATTTTTGCAGAAGAAATGCTTTGACACTCCTATCTGTAGCTGTCTATGGAAATAGGCCTCCCTTCTTGGTTGTTCAGAAGGCTTAGTTCACCACTGAAATTACTCTTAGGGGTGGGAAAGTGAGAGGTACAAACTATTTGGTGTAAGATGGGCTCAAGGATGTACTTTACGACACAGAGAATATAGCCAAAAATTTTGTAATAAATGTAAATGGAAAATAACCTATAAAAATTGTATAAAAATTTAAATTATATTCATAGGTTTCTTCTCAATTACCCCAAAGCACAATGTGAGGACAAGAAGAATCCTATATGCTTGAGGTTTCCTTGAATAATACCCCCAAATTCTCCATCCCTCAGCAAACATGCAGATCTATTAGGCTCCCCAAGGGTAGGATTTTATTTCTGAATTCTTCATTTCTTCCAGAGCTCTCCCATGCTACTTGGACCAAACAATAAATGGCAATTTATTCAATATCTAAGCACTGCTCTCTGTGGGTCAGCCTTGTGTTAAACTCTGGGATGACAGGGGTAAAAGAGTCAGAACCTTCTTTAGCGGAACTAAGGGGTAGAGTGAAAAAAATACAAATAAGTAACAGTGGGTCTCAGTCTTCTTTGGAGTGAGTGGAAAGGCAGCTGGGGAAGCTTTGGGGTGAGTGGGGCATAGCTGAGCCTTCACAGCACCCTGCATCATGAGCACACATGGGGATAAATGGCCAGTGATTCAATCAATCCTGCCTATGTGATGATGTTGAAAGAAGGGGGACCCTTCCAGGGCCCAAGAGTGGGCTCTTTCTAACACTTGGAAATGAATTGTCCGAGGAGACACATGTGCTGACAAAGCAAGAGACTTGATTGGGAAGGGGAGCCAGGGCGGAGGGCAGCAGGGTAAGGGGACCCAGGAGAACCGCTCTGCCATGTGGATTGCAGTCTCCGGTTTTATGGTGATGGGGTTAGTTTCCAGGTTGTCTCTGGCCGATCATTCTGACTCAGGGTCCTTCCTGGTGGTGTGTGCATCGCTCAGCCAAGGTGGATTCCAGCGAAGAGGATTCTGGGAGGTTGGTAGGACATACGGACTGGTGTCTGTATCCTCTCTCCTCTTGACCTTTCCCAAATTCTTCCGGTTGGTGATAGCTTGTTAGTTCTGTGTTCCTTACCAGGACCTCCTGCCATAAGATAACTCAGGCAAGTGGCTACTATCATGCCTGGCCAGGGCAGGCGGTTTTGGTCAGTGGTTCCCCCAACAATGAGGCCTCCACAAAAAAACACAAAAGGATGGGGTTTGAAGGTTTCTGTGTTGGTGAACACGTGGACATTTGAGGAGCATAGCAGCTGGAGAGGGCATGGAACCTCTGCCCCCTTTCCTTATACTTTGCCCTGTGCATCTGTTCCATCTGGCTTCTCTTGAGTTATAGCCTTTCATAATAACTGGTAATCTAGTCAATAAAATTCTTCTCTGGGTTCCATGAGCTGCTTTAGCAAAGTAACTAAACCCAAGAAGGGAGTCTTTGGAATCTTCCATCTATAGCGAATCTATCAGAAGCACAGGTAACAACCTGGAATCGTGATTGGCACCTAAAGGTGGCGAGTGTGCAGTCTTGTGGGATCAGATGCTAATTCCAGGTGAATAATGTCAGAAGTGAATTGAATTGTAGCACATCCAGCAATTGGAGGGTTGCTTGGTGGTGTGGGAAAACCACACACACACACAGGAATTGGTACCAGAACTTTACTTGGTGTCAGAATCAGAGGTATAATTCTGCATAATCTCTTATTCCCAAGATACAGACAAAATTATCATGTTCCCCATTTTTTTTCCATTTAATTTTAGAGTGGAGCATCAGGTCCAGTTTATAGAATCTTTACTACTAATTAGTATGACATCAGATGGTGATGAAAGAGGATAATGTCACATTTGCGTTCACTTCACGAGTAATGGCTCTGTTTAGCTGATAGAGCATTTTGTTTCTTGCTCATCAATGTAGCTTAAAAGTTTGTCTCTGTAAAGCACAGATGCCAGATGCTCTCTAATTGGTATTTCAAGCTCTATAGTGACCATCCCCAAGCCATGTCCATCATTCTCCACTGTAGGGGCCTTGACCCCATTCTCTAACCCATGCAAGCCTTTTCTTCTGACCTTCACAGCTGCTGGCTTTGTGGACCAGCACTTGTGAGGCTATTTTCAGTATCTTCTATTGGATATCAGATTGGCATGATCATATGGGTAAATTGCAGCTACATGGATGGCAGGTCCAGGATCCCTGAGATTAAACCTTGGAAGTGGTCCCTTGTTTCCAGGATGTGATAGTGAAACCAAGCAGGACCCTGTGCACCGCCGCCCCCAACCCCAGTACAAATCCTTTCTGTGTCCCCTGTTTCTTATTTGTAGGAAATAGGCTTCATTCAGCTTCCTTGACCTCCCCTGAGTTCCAAAGGGCAGATTCAAACAGTTGCTAATCAGGGGAGGGAGGGGATGCAGAGACAAAGGAGGAGCAGTCAGGAGACAAGAGTGCAGCCTTGGGGCAGGGTCCTGGTTCAGCCTCAAGGGATACACAGAACAATATCTTTGAGTTCTTCTGCAGGAACTAAGACCCTCAGCCAGGTAGAGGATGGTAACTTCAGGCTGAGCTCAAGATTCTTGGAGCACCACCCTGTTACCTCACCACCAACCAATCCAAAGAAAGTCACACACCCTGCAACCCTTACCCCAAATTTTGCCTATAAAAACTTCTGCCTGAAAACCAACAGAGAGTTCAACCTTTTTTGAGCACAAGCCACCCATTCTCCTTGCTTAGCCCTGCAATAAACCTTTCTCCACTCCAAACACCGATGTTTCAGTTTGTTCGGCCTCACTGTGCGTCGGGCACACCAACTTGCGTTCGGTAACAATTGCTGCTCCTCCATCATGAGCTACCGGTCTTCAATAACAAGCTCACCTTCCAAGACAGGGGAAGAGTTGGATATGGAGGCTCCTCTCTGGAAGCAACAGCAGCATCCTTAGCACAGTTGTTTTGTACAAACGTGTAAGTCTTCAGGACCTTTTGGACATGTTTTGTCTTTCCTTCGGGGCATGAGCACACTATTGGTGACTGCATGTGTCCGCCCCACCCACCAATTCATATCTTGAAGCCCTAAACACTAACGTGATGGTATTTGGAAATAGGTGCGATGGAATAAGTGCAATGACTTCAGAAACTTGGCCCACCTCACCTCCCGCAGTTGAGAACAATGCTGGATGTAGCACAGTGACTGACCCATGGACTCTGGCCTCCCCTTGGCCAACAACCCCATTTATTTCATTTAATTTCTACAACAGCCCCCGGTGGCAGGAGTTATAACCCTCTTTTTGAAGATCAGGAAATGAAACGCCAAGAAATTAAGCCATTGCCCAAGGTCACAAAGCATGGAGATGGCAGAGCCTGGAATCTCACCCCGATCCATGGACAGCAAAAGGCAGTGACCTAACTCATTCACCCTCCCCTCCCTCCTATCTGAGAGCTGAAGTCATTCAAGTCCTCCTCTGGATATTGAAGCCACCCTGGGCCTCAGTTTTATCACCTGTGGAATAGGACCACAGTCGTACAAAGACTTGAATCACTAGGGCGATTGAGAGCATCTTGGTAAATAAGCTGAACTCTCCTTTTCTCAACAACACAAAATCTAGCCACAGGAGTTCTTGGAACTATTACTAGTATAATACTAAAAATTCCCAGAGACAAAGGGACTCAGAGGGGGGCACCGAGGAGCACTGATGACAGCATTGCTCGTTTTGTTCCTGGTTGGGTGAGAATCATGTTGTCGTAACCAAGCAGAACCCTATGGGGCCTTCCCGGGACAGACCCCTCCCCCATATCCTCTGCTGTAGCTCCTCTCTGAAGGACCCTGATAATAGTATCTGATGCACATTCCTGAGTTGTTTTACAGATGCTAAAACCACACCAAATGGAAGATGTTAACTACTTGATGACCATGAGCACGGTAGCCCCCCAAGACCTACTGGCGCCTAAGGATTGAGAGTGTTAACCCCTGTGACACCACCCTGTTACCTCACCATCAACCAATCAGAGAATTTTGCATGAGCTGATCACCTATCCTGGGATGCCCCTCCCTCACCTGCTCTTTAAAAATGCTTTGCTGAAACCCATCAGTGAGTTTGGGTGTTTTGAGCACTAGCTGTCTTGGACTCTTTGTTTGGTGCCTGCAGTAAATGCTGCACTTTCCTTCAGCACAACCCAGTGTCAGTAGATTGGCTTTACTGCGTATTGGCGAGTGGACCCAAGTTTGGTTCAGTAACAATGTCTCCTGTATGGGGCTCAGCAACCTCCCCACTCCCCTCAGCCAGGGAGCTAAGTGTCAACCCTTCTGGGACTCATGGAGAAATGTGGTAGAAAAAGATAAAATACATATTCTGAGAGAGGTCCTGGATCTCTCATTTACCATGCATGAAACTCAGGCAGGTAACTTCACCTCTGTGTCCTCATCTGTAAAATGTGTACCAATGGTACCGCCTTCCAATGTTTCTTTAGAGCAGTTCTCATCTCTGGAATGTAAACCTCAAGGAAGACAGCACCCTTATCTCCCAGTTTCTGTGGGATGGGAGTCGTTCAACTTTGGCAGGTGCTTCCCTCCCAGGACCACCCCCTGTCATAAAGATGTGAAGTTTGTTTTTCCTCTGGAGAAAGCTAATTAGCTAACCCAATGATCAGGTAAAGTTAGGACCAATGCTGTGTGAAAAATGGGTGTTGCAAAAGCGTCTCACTTGAGGACACACATATAACAGGTTGGCTTTATACAAGGGTGAGATTATTGTTTTCCCAATCTCTTAGCCGTTAGGCACTGCCCTGTGGTGCACATTACATTCTGTTTTAAAGGTTATTCAATAATAAGTCTGTTTTCTTTCTCTACTACGTTTGTGGAGAGGTTTTTCTGGGTTGGGAGAGGATTTTCTTTTCACTTATATTCCAACACTCCCCCAAAACTAGGAACGTTCCGTGCTGGGGACGAGTAGTTAAATGTGACCAAAAAGGTAAAAATGGGGCTGACCCAGACTTAATCAATAATTACTTGAAAATATCATAAAAAATAAGGAAAAATTGCCAATTTGCCCCTTTCTCTGCAACCCTTCCCCCCTCCCCAAACTCAGCCTTGCCACAGTGGAAAACAGTGATATTTCACTTTGAAAGGGGAATTCTTTCTTCCCAGAATGTGATTCTTAAAAATGCTACATCCATATATGTTCAAAGAAACTTTAAAAAAAAAATTTATTGAAGTATAGTTGGTTTACAACGTTGTGTTAATTTCTGCTCTATAGCAAAGTGATTCAGTTATACATATACATACATTCTTTTCCATTATGGTTTATCACAGGATACTGACTATAGTTCCCTGAGCTATACAATAAGACCCTGTTATTCAAAGAAACTATTAAAAAATTGTCCTGATCCGTCCCACCCTCTCTGCAAACCTGCAGGCCCTGATACCACGCCCTCACCCACCCTCGGCCCTACTACTGCGTCTGCGCTTAGAAGCCGGTCGGCCCCGCCCCGCCAAGCCCTCCGCGGCCGCTCTGCGCCTGCGCGCCCTGTTCTCCCAGCGGCTTCGACCTGTGGAGGCGGCAGGGGCGGGGCCCAGGGGGCGAGGGGCCGGGCCACTCCAGCCACTTGGCGGGGCCGCGGGATCAGGGCCCTAGAGCTGCCGCCCAGTCCCAGGACTTCGGGTGACTCCGCCCCCCTTGTCATGAATATACGCGTTCGACACCGGCGCCCTACAGTCTTGGGCACCCTCAGGACGTAGACTCTCAGGCTGTGGATTGATTGTGAAATGACATGACGACGCGTGGGCCACCTGGCGGCCACGCGGAGGAATAATCCTGCCCGCGAGGTGTGGAAGGTGTAGACCCACACCGGGTACGGCGATGCGGACCCACGCGTTGCGGGTGGTGTAGACCCTGTCCAGGTCCGGCGGTGTAGACACGCGCTGTCTCCCCACAGTTGAAGGCCCGCCTTCCTGGGGGGCTCTCACTTGAAATAGAGAGAGGTCGAGGCCACAGGGTTTCAGACACCCCGTTAAGTCACCCTCCAGGAGTCCCGGAAGGCATCGGCTTCAAGACCATCGTGCATCCGCTTTCCTTTAGGGAGCAAGTCCCTCCCAGCACCGCTGTCTGAGCAGAACAGAAGCTCCAGGATGCGGGGGATCCCAGTAGCACAGGCGTCCCTGGGAACTCGCGGAATCTCGGGTCAAGACCGGACCTTTCCGAGCGGGGTCGCTGACACGAGCTACTTGCGTTTCGCGAATAGTATTGAAGCAGCCAAGGTTTTCCCCAAGCTCCCACCTGCCTGTGGCTGTATCCGATGCCTTCCACCCCTACAGCATCTGGGAACCGGCCAGGCTCCTATTTCAAGACCCCTCCGGCCCCAGATGAGGTTGCATCTGTCCTCACCTGTTCAAGGAAATAGCTCCAGTAATTCTCCCTTTCGTCCCCGCACCTTCAGCTGCCCCCTCTTTTCGGGGTCACTCCATCAGGGTGTCTAAACACACACATATTTGGCAGCAGTGCATGGATCCGGATCCCTGTACGTTGAATGTATTTGTGTGTGTGTGTGTGTGAGTTACCTAAAGATTTATTTCTTTGGGGAAGAACATATGTGGGGGAATTAGAGCCAGTTTTGAGGATTTACCCCTGATTCACTTACGAACTTAGGATAGCCCTTTCCCTTTTTTTTAATTTTTTATTTTTTATTTTTTATTTTTTTATTAGTTTCTGCTTTATAACAAAGTGAATCAGTCATACATATACATCTGTTCCCATATCCATTCCCTCTTGCGTCTCCCTCCCTCCCACCCTCCCTATCCCACCCCTCCAGGCGGTCACAAAGCACGGAGCTGATCTCCCTGTGCTATGTGGCTGCTTCCCACTATCTATCTACCTTACGTTTGGTAATGTATATATATATATATATATATATATATATATATATATATATATATATATATATATATATATGTCCATGCCTCTCTCTCGCTTTGTCACAGCTTACCCTTCCCCCTCCCCATACTGCACATGTACCAAAATGTTCATTGCAGCTCTATTCACAATAGCCCGGAGATGGAAGCAACCTAAGTGTCCATCATCGGACGAATGGATAAAGAAGATGTGGCACATATATACAGTGGAATATTACTCAGCCATAAAAAGAAACGAAATTGAGCTATTTGTAATGAGGTGGATAGACCTAGAGTCTGTCATACAGAGTGAAGTAAGTCAGAAAGAGAAAGACAAATACCGTTGAATGTATTTTATGTAAAAAGTCCTCAAGCACAGAAACACAGAACCCCAAACGAGTCTGATCTTCTGAAAACACTCCTCCTGGGACAAAAGGGCTGTTCTATTCATAGAAAAATTGCTTCTGCCACATTTTTATTATTACATTTGTTCCTGATGTTTCTCAGCCCCAGTATTTGACAACTGTCATCATCCAAGGACTTTAAGAAGAGGACCTGGTTGCCACCCATTTGTGCTGAAGCTTTCTTAGGGGGTTAGTTTTCAATTCAGCACGTAGTACTCCTAGAAGATGGTCAATCTGAACTGTGAACGTTTTCATTATTTCTCTCATTATAACGTCTTAGGAAAAACGAATTCTGTCCTGTACTTAGGTATTGTCAAAAGTTTCTTTGCTGTATTAAACACTGCCAAATGGAAAGAAACATTAATTGACATATACACACACATATATATGCAATATATATCCACGTTTACGTATGTAGCCATTATTCAGCAAAAAAAACAAAAAAACAAAAAAAAACAAATACCAATGGTGGTGTTTTCTCAGTAAATTGATGGAATCTTTGAGGCAATTTCAAACTGGTTTCCAAAAATTTTGCATTTAAGAATCGTAAAATATCATTAGATAATGCCAAGTGACAACCAAAGCCAAATATTTTGTGTTTTTTCTTACTCAAGTCATTATGCAGATTATTTTGTCCCAATAGTATGTTGTATTTTAACCAAGAAAATGAAGAGAAAAAAAAACTAAAAAATAAATGTTGATCTGAATACCAAGTAACTTCACGTCCTTAAATATCTAAGGCTTCCTTTATGTATTATCCATTGCAGGTATTTTGAAAAGAAATAGTAACCAATACATGCAGAGAGAAGCCATGATCCGAGTCCATTTCAGGCCCACCTAATGAGGGAAGAGACATGCTTCAGAGGTTTATTTCATAAATTAATCTGACTTGGCCAATCCTTGTTTTATTTGCAAGAAACAGCACCTGCTTTGCCTTGCTGAGGCAAAGAGGGGGTTTACTGGAAAGACACAAGGATTCAAACAGTGATCATTCCCAATAAACAAGACAGTGCCTCTCTTTATCCTGTTTCTAAAGACTTCTACCTCTTTTCCTCTGCTTCTCTCTGACCATCTGCCCCTCTCTTTTCCCTCCTGCAGGTAGACTTTCTCTAATCCCTTCACAGAATGTCTGAGCCATGGCCCCTCCTCTGTCTAACAGAGGCTGAATAGAAAATCTGTGTCTCAAGCCCAGAGTCCCGGGAAAGAGGTTCTGAGTGGTCCAGCTCTGGCCTCAGTGCTCACTCTCATCTAATCATCTTGACGCCAGGTCAAGGTCACTAAACCCACCACCCACTCGGTAAGGCATGAGGCAGCAGAATCTCTGAAGGCAGCCAGGCAAGAGAGGCAAGTGGAATAATTAAAAATGGCGCAGTAAAAATACAACACCAGAGCTCCAGCATCTCTAACTGTGCAGGGCTGACCTGACACCCTTGACGAACACAAAATGCTATTCAGGGCCAGTTTAGCTGAAAACCAGTCCCAGGAGTTCCAGTTACTCAAAGACCCAACCAGAAATTCTGATAACATTGTTGAACTGCAGCCGGGCTGCAAGCTGGTGATCTGAAGATGGTATCATGCACAGGAGAAGAGAGGTTGGTCATTGACTTCTGGAAACACCTGCTTATTTTGTGCTTATTCTTTTTTTAGTAATTAACTTTTATTGGAGTTTTGTTGCTTTACAAGGTTGTGTTTGTTGTGCTTATTTATTCTTGACGAAGACGGGACAACCAAAGATTTATTGGGCTGATACTTACTGTGCTTTGCTTATGCCCCAGAAATTTAAATAATTTGATGAGTAGGGAGGTACGCACTTGCTCAAGATTTTAAGATGAGATGACAAGTATTTATTGTTCTCCTGTCATATCTGTTCACAACACCTTTTGAAGAAAAGACATTTCATGCACATCCAATAACAAAATTAAGTAAAGTTTAAAAAGAAATCATCCCCCTTCTTCATCACTCCTTGAAGTCCCCAGAGTCTTGGAATCCCAATGAGTGATTTCAACAATGTTGACTGAGAACTTACTACATGCAATGAAGAATTGGGCTAAGTTATTGGGGAGACAGGAATCGAGAAATAAGCTCTTCTTCCAAGAGCTCAGGATCTAGACATAGCCAAGTATGCACATAACTAACTCCTGATACAAGGCGGAGATTAATGGTGGTAGAGTCAAAAGATTAAATAATGTAGAAAAAATGAGAGAGAGAAAACAATTCTGACCTTATCTATACATTCTTTATCTAGTCACCCATTATTTTAACAGCATCTCCTGCACTTGACTCTGAAAACAAAATATGAGATTGGTACATAGGACCTCAGCAATAGCCTGTTATATGGTCCTGGATGGTGATGTGGAATTTGGGGAAACATGTAAATGGGAGGATGCAGGGCTCTCTTAACTCTGTAATTTATTTCAACCAGGTTGACCAAGATGACACACTAGAAAAATCAGAAAAGTACGGTTGTAGCTTTCTTCACAAAACACATTTGAGTTTTTAAAAAAGAATATATAGAAATACAAATAATCACGTCATCAAGACCAACGCCATTAAAATTTTAACCCACTGGCAATACTTTTGACACAGATTCAGTCTGTAGTAATCATATCTTTAGGACTTCCCTGGTGGCGCAGTAGTTAAGCATCCTCCTGCCAATGCAGGGGACACGGGTTCGAGCCCTGGTCCGGGAAGATCCCACATGCCGCAGAGCAACTAAGCCCATGCACCACAACTACTGAGCCTGCGCTCTAGAGCTCGTGAGCCACAACTACTGAGCCCACGTGCCTAGAGCCCGTGCTCCGCCACAAGAGAAGCCACCACAATGAGAAGCCCACGCACCACAATGAAGAGTAGCCCCCGCTCGCCACAACTGGAGAAAGCCCGTGCGCAGCAACGAAGACCCAATGCAGCCATAAATGAATAAATAAATTTATATTAAAAAAATTTGTATGTCATAAAATAACCTTTAAAAAAATCTTATCTTTAAATACCAGAATCCACGGCCAAAACTCACGTTCCATAATCCCAGGGGTCAGTGATATAAACACATCCCTGAAGCCTGTGGAAAAGCATGTATTTTTCTTTGCCTATTTGAAAGTGAGCAGGAAAAACTGGTCTGGCTACAAAGGTATATCCCTTACAACCAATCATGGTTTTGCACCATTCATCAAAAATAGCACTTCCAATCATAAAATCTTTTCCAGAAAATGTCCATTCTCACAGCTCAAATATTTACACATATCAGGCTTGAGGTGATTTATTTCCGGTTGCTTTTAATTTTTTTCCTGGAATGTTTCAGATGGAGTCACAAGTTGTGGTTTGTTGTTAAATTACGTACAGGTGCTGCATTGTTAACAAATACTCAAGTTTGATGAGGTCATTACATGGTGACAATATCAATTGCCATAGCAACCACACATCAATCCATAGTCTGATTTATCCTATGGGCTGAAATCTTTTATGGCTCTTGAAAACTCAGGCACAATGCAAATCAAACATTTAGCTGCTGAAAGACTTGGAGGCCAGACATCCATCAGTTCTGACTGCTATTGAATCATTGTCAGTAGTCAATAACGAACAGTGCAGGCCATTTCTTTTGCACTGCCCAGGAGTTAAAAGACCTGAGTGTATGTATGCAGAGTAACTTCATCCACATGGCACACCTCTATGTCTGTCCTAAGCAGGTGACATTCTGAGAATTGATTGGATAAGAAGGAAAAGTCCCCGCCGTAGAAAATGATGTTCTCCTTCACTTGTAAATTTCTTTTAAGTCTCACCCATAGAAATGACATCTTCGTCTCCTAGTGATTAATATAAATCAAAGCAGAGTGAGAAGACAGAAACCAAAACAAGGGAATATCACCAGCAGCATGAATGGAATATATAACTAAAAATATATTAGCCATAGGTAGAATGTGCTTTATCTTGCCCTTCTTTGACAGGCACATAAATCTCTTGTTGCTTCTCTCATCCAAAGCCAAGAGCTAAAAATATGAGTTGGCACCTGTGTTGTTAAACAGTGTTTTATGACAGCCGTGGCTTGAGGGGAACAGTGTGTTTTTGGTTGAAGAGACTGTGCTGTCCCAAAAAAAAAGGGAGGGGAGATCTAGATTCGATGTCATTTGGAAAGCTTTTTCTAAAGCACATCCTGAGTTCAGTCTTTTCTGTATGTGATTGCGAACAAGGATATGGTATAAACTTTTTGCTCAAATGCCCCGTTCGCCAGAATTTCCTCTACATCAGCCCTCCTAATCTTCTGGCCCCTGAGGACCAGGCAAATGGAAGATCAAAACGTCAGACACTGCTGGTCCTGAAATACACCAACTCTTGAATCTTCTAGACAGGGATTTTTTGCCTTAAATAATCTTATTCCTCTAAAAGTTTAGAATAAAAAAAACTTAATGGGATCAGCTATGTAAAAGATTTGTTCATTCATCAAATATGTTTGGAGCTCCTGTTACTTGTCAGCATTTTTCTAGACTCGGGATTCAGGAGGGAACAAACCCTAGATTCTGCCTTCCTGGTGCTTACGTTCTTGTTGAGGAAGTAATAGCAGAAATGGGGAAATAGTCTAGGTTATAAGGAAAAGAAAGGCGTCAAGGACAATTTCAAGGAGTTTGACTGAGAAACTCCATGAATGATGACGCCTTTGAATGAGATAATGAAAATGGTAGGAGATTCACTGAGAAGATGAGGATTAATCTGGGAGGTGCTCAATCCGAAATATATTTTACACACGTAATAGGAGATGTTAAGTTCAAACTTGGGTATGTGGCCTTAGAGTCAGAGGGAAGTCTTTGAGAGACACTAGTGAAAAATGGTATTTAAAGCCACAAGACTCAAAGGAGCGTAGGAGAAGACGTTCAAGACCGAGCCTTGAGAGTCTAGTATTAAGAGGACGGAGAACTACGAGGAACTTTTAAGAGAAATAAGGAGAAATCCAAGAGCAAAAGGTGTTCCCAGAAATGAGATTGGTGGCTGATGGCAGGTGAGTACAAGGCATCCATGACATAGATGAGTGTGTCAGGTGATGACACAGGCACAGAGGGACGGGCTTGGAAATGGTGTCTCATTTAGGCAAAGAATCCTGCTTTCTGTGGACTATTGAGTCACGGAAAGGTGGAAAAATAACAAGAACACAAAAGGCACAGACAAGTAAGAAGATCTCAGACTGGGACCACTTCCCTGGCGGTCCAGTGGTTGGGACTCTGAGCTTCCACTGCAGGGGGCACGGGTTCCATCCCTGGTCAGGGAACAAAGATCCCAGAAGCCGCATGGCACGGCCAAAAACAAGAGAAGATCTCAGACTAACATACTAGCTTCCCCAGTATATACCTCTATCCACTTGTGAACAAAATACAGCTTTAAGAATATGGCACAAGTGGTAGGAACGTATTTTTGAAATACGAACCCATGTATTAAACGTTGTCTTGTGACTCGTACCCACATCTAGGGAGCAGTAGCGCATTCTATGTTTATTGCCTCAAGGAAGGTAAGATGTGATGGAAAAAGAAAAGTAAGAGTATTCACCTGACTTTGGTGGGGGGTGGGGGGTGTTGAAAACTCTAAACTCTCCATGGAGATATAAATAAGATGATGAAAGAAATTTGGAAAAATGAATATTGGGTCAAAGGAATATTTTACCTCTCTCTTACCCCACTAGGAAAAAAAAAGAAGCCCTCTGATTAGGAATTCTGGAACTTGGGGAAGCAGGAATAGACATTATTGATCCCTGAGGAGCATAGGATATTAGGGGTCCCCAGGGACAGAACCACAAAACCTGAGACAGGTTTGGGGGACTCGGCCTCCATCCCATTCTCCAGGGAAGCAGGAAGACCCCAGAATGCAACGCCTGCCTGATGTTCTAGGAGGAAATATCAAAGGGTTCCACCACGGCCCAGAGAGTCGGAGAAGCAGTGGGTAAATTCTTCCACAACTGAGAGCAGCTGCAAAGAAATAGCGTGGATTGAAAACAGCACCTCCAAGATCCCCACAGCCTGCGTGCAAGAAGAACAGTAGGAAGATCTGCTGTGCACACAGAGAACGCAGGAATTACTGAGCAGCAAATCAGACCCAAAACAGCTTATGGCGATGACTCAGCCATGACCTACGGAGTCCTGAATCCATGCACCAACAGGGACTTCTCCACCGATAACCATTTGCAGAGCTAACGTGAAGATTTTATAAAAACACACATACGGGGACTTGGAAAGCTTCTTGGAACACATTGGGGGCCTAATTAATGTCAGCTATGATTCCAACCCAGGTCTTTTCACCCCTTCCTCACTGTCTCCCTGATCAATGGGTACCCAGAAGATTCAGTGTCAGAAAGACTATAGAATCCAGTGAAACGTATCTTGAGGTATACACCAGGGCAGCAAGAGAAGTACTGGGTTGCCCAAAACGTTTGTTCAGATTTTCCGTAGGATGTTACAGAAAACCCAAAAAACTTTTTGGCCAACCCAATAGGTCTCCCACCTCTGTGAATATATATGGGCATCCGATACTCACTAGAAAACACAGCCTCTGCCTTGGAGTGATATTCTGAGAATCCAACCTTGGTCCAGATGGTGAAAAAACAAGTGTCTCTTTTTCCCATTATAGGTCATTTCAGCACAGAACACCATAACAAGCAGACACAAAATCTCCCACAGTATTACTTTCACGTCCACTTTTAAGAAGAGCCCAACGACATTCTTTAAGAAAAAGGGAACTACTGGTGGGCAAAACTAACTCCATATGGAGCTTCTGGGACAAAGTGCTAGCTTCTTTGGGACAGTATTTGCCTGCAGCTGAGAGGCTCATGGGAATGCATGTCTTCTGAAAATTTTCCCTGTTTTTCTGGGTGAAAAGATCAAGACCTATGACTTGAATTCAGTGAAAGGCAGTGGGTAGAAGGATAGTGGGCAGATTTTTATGGGGAGGAGGCTTTGAGGCTTTGAAAATGGGGATGAGCTTTCACTACCTGGGAGGAATGGGCTGTAAAAATCAAAATCCTGGGGCTTGGGCCTTCGGGAAAAATTTCCCTTTTGCAGTGGCCTGAGATGGCATGTTTTTCCCCTACTCCTCACCCAAAGTCTTATATCAGAATCCAGGACAGCGACCCTTTTTTCTCTTCCAGAATGGCGGCTGCATCCACACTGCCTTCTTTGAGGAGGGAGGTGGATCTGAACCCATGAAATGCAGCAGAGTGATCACCTTGAAGTAATACACGGGACTTAGTCAAGCTTAGCATCCGAGAGCCTGCACTGGAGGTGGCTCTGCTGGACCCTGCCATCCCTGCCCCCTGCCTCCAAGGAATGAGCATCCTCCCTCCTTGGGAAGCCAATATGGTAATGAAATGCCAACTCCCGGGGAGGGGGCCTAAGTAGCAAGATAGTAAATGTGGAAAGAGGGTTCCCCGCCTAGAAAACCAATTCCCACCTACACATGGTTTGGAATTAAAAATTAAAAAAAGAAGAAGTCTTCAGTCTGGGAAAATCAGGAGCTTTCAAACTATAAATGGAAGCAAAGGTGAGACTGTAAATAGCCCCTGGAGACAGAATCTGAATACACAGGCACTGAAAGTAGCAGAGAGCAGAAACTCAGAGCACGTCTGATGAATGCAGGGGGTCGGGAAGGACTGGAACTTCCTTTGGCAACAACTGTCTCCAGAAAATCCAAGGTATTTTTCTATACCTGGTTCGAGTCTGTTCCCCAGTCTTCTCGTAGATTCTTTTTTTTTTTTAAGTTTATTTATTTTTGGCTGTGTTGGGTCGTCGTTGCTGTGCATGGGCTTCTCACTGCGGTGGCTTCTCTTGTTGCAGAGCACGGGCTCTAGGCGCGTGGGCTTCAGTAGTTGTGGCGCGAGAGCTCAGTAGCTGTGACTCGCGCAGGCTCAGTAGTTGTGGCACACGGGCTTAGTTGCTCCGCGGCATGTGGGATCTTCCCAGACCAGGGCTCGAACCCATGTCCCCTGCGTTGGCAGGAGGATTCTTAACCACTGCGCCACCAGGGAAGTCCCGTTCTCATAGATTCTTGCAGCCGCCTGACATTTCTTCCAGATACTTTTCTGATTGCATCAGAGAGCCAGAGGTGATTTCTGTTGTCTGGACCAAAGAGGCTTAATGCTTCAAGTAAAACATCCATCATCTGGTCAAAACAAATAGCTCCCCAGGCCTAGACATTTGTTTGACATTTCAAGGTCCAAAGTTCTCATGATGCTGCATGAAGTGGAATTGTCAGTTAATAAACTGTCCCTACAACCCTGAAGAGCAAAAACAAAGCTGGCACAGAGCCGTCACGCTCCCAGGAAGAATGAGTTGGATTTTCTGCTTCCCAGTGTGAAGCGCTTTCTAGAAACTTCATGGCCCCAGGTCACGCTGACTGAGACGTGCTCCCCTCTCATTGTGGAGGTAGGACTAGCAGCCTTGTTGCACGTGGTAAACACTGCACGGCCAAGAACAAAGGCAGGTCCCCTTCCGTCTGGAGAGCAGCTGCTTTGGCCCCGGGCCTGGTCCCTAACCACTGAACTTCTGTCTCACCCTGGCCACATTCTTTAACCTCCTGGAGCCTCCATTATTTATCTATAAATGAAGGGTCATGACAGGACGGACCTCCGTCACACAGGGGTGCTGTGAACATTAGAGATTGTTAAAGTACAGAGCTTCACGTATGGTCCATTCGTGATAAATGCTCAGTTAACATGGGTCTTTTTATTATTGTGATTATGGTTATTAAAAGGCAGCACAGGACTTCCCTGGCTGTCCAGTGGTTAAGACTCTGTGGTTCCACTGCAGGGGGTGCGAGTTCGATCCCTGGTGGGGGAACTAAGATGCTGCATGCTGCACGGTGCAGCAAGAAATAAATAAATAAATAAATAAATATCAGCATATAGTATTGTTGTTAAACACACAGGATCTGGGGTTTGACTTCTCACGGCCAAATCTTGGTTCATCCCCTTACAAACTGAATGAACTCGGACATGTTTCTTAAGTGCTGCATGGCTGGGGTACCAGATCTGTAATCCAACAATCCCACTCCTAGGCATTTATCCTGGAGAGAAGAAAACTTGTTTTTCCATGGAAACCTCTGCACAGATGTTCATAGCAGTTTTCATTGTAATAGCCACAGACCGGAAACAATCCAAATGTCCATCAAAATGTGAAAGGATGAATAAACTAAGATACATACTCAGGATGAAATACTAAACAATAAAAAAAAGAGTTATTGTTATACAAAACAATTTGGATGGCTTATAAGAGCATTATGCTGATTTTTGTTAAAGCTAACCTAGAAGGGTTACATACTGTACGATGTGAATGACCAAATTATAGGGATGGAGAACAAGAGTCAGAGTTGGATAGAATAGTGACACTAGCGAGTTTCCTGGGGTGATGGGCTGTTTCTGTTTCTTGATTGTGGTGGTGGTTATATGAATCTACAGACGTGATTCAACCTCATAGAACTATTCACACTCAGACACACACAAAGAGTGCATGTAAGGCTGGTAAAATCCGAATGAGTTGTATAGCTCAGTTAAGAGTAAGGCAGCAGTGCTGATCTCTTGGCTTTAATAATCGCACCATGGTTATGTAAGATGTTATTAGGACAGCTGAGTGGAAGGTACACGAAGCTCTCAGCACTATGTTTGCAACTTTTATGTGAGTCTAAAATTATTTCCAAAGTTTTTAAAAATAGCATGCATGTAGAACTGAACAATTCAGTAAGCAGATGGCAGATGGTGGGAACCATATTTCTGACTGTGGGAGTTGGAATTTACAGATAAACAAGAGGAGGACACTGGAATAATCCCTGTGGTAATGGACCAGAGTTGGGGACATCAATATGAGTTCACATATACTTTCACATAGATACAGATAGCCACATATAGAAATATTTATAGATACGTGTTAGATATACAAGGGTTAGTATACCTACATATATCTCCTTGCCTCGGCAGCTGAAAGGGCTTAAAAATAATGACACCCAGTAGCCGTGAGCACACGTAGCATCTAGATCTTGGTTTCTAATATTGTCCAATACAAGAAACCAGGGTTCTTTTGAGAAAGGCTGATGCTAGGACTGGGGCATGAAATACACAAGATGAGTCTGGAGCATCTTAAAGTGCCAGAAACGAAGGAAATGCATTTAAGAAAATCCACATTGATGGTGGTATGTCACTGGAACACAGGAGCCAGCTGAAAGAGCTTCCAGTGGGCAAAGTTGGAACACTTGGAGCAAAGATAAATAAATGAAACAGTATTGGATTATAACCCCAAGTGTAAAATAACTGTCCATGACTCTATACCGATATAAATAAATGATGAATAAATTAATAAATGGGGTGAAGAGAAAATTTTCCATGCAACAGGAATTCCAGCTAACTTATGTAGACATTCTGCCCTCAAGGAGGATGAATATAACCTGCATCTCCCATCCCACTCCTTCCGTGTGGGCTACACATAGTGATTTCCTTCCAAGGAGGACAGCATGGAAAAGGAAGAATACAAGTAAATTTACAGTGCAGACCCCAGCCAGGTGATCAAGGTCAGCTCAATATGATAAGTCGCATTGGTGGCGCGTACCCTTGGTATGACATGGTAACAGATGACGCCTTACCTCTGTGGTCTCCTTCCCCAAAAAACTATAACCCCATGTGCAAACATGAGAAAAAACATCAGACAAATTCCAGCCCTGGGGCATCCTGCAAAATACTGACAAGTATATCTCAAAACCATCAAAGTCATCAAAAATAAGAAAGTCTGAAACAGACATAGAAAATGAACTTACAGTTACCAAAGGGGAAAGAGGGTGGAGGAGAATAAATTAAGAGTTTGGGATAAGCAGATACAAACCACCATATATAAAATAGATAAACAAGGTCCTACTGGAGAGCACAGGGAACTATAGTCAATATCCTGTAATAAACCATAACAGAAAAGAATATGAAAAAGAGTATGTATATATGTATAACTAAATCACTTTGCTGTACACCAGAAACTGTCACGACATTGTAAATCAACTATACTTCAGGGTTTTTTTTTTTTTTGTGGGTTTTTTATTTTGTGGTACATGGGCCTCTCACTGCTGTGGCCTCTCCTGTTGCAGAGCACAGGCTCCGGATGCGCAGACTCAGCAGCCATGGCTCACGGGCCCAGCCGCTCCGCGGCATGTGGGATCTTCCCGGACCAGGGCATGAACCCATGTCCCCTGCATCGGCAGGTGGACTCTCAACCACTGCGCCACCAGGGAAGCCCTAGATAATCATTTTTCTTAAGAGGAATATTGTTTTTATGTGAAGGGGTGACATTAATCCAACGTCTTTGTGTAGGACAGGCATCTAAGGCCCAGATTTCTTCCAGAGGGGAGGATATTCATATAACTGGAGACTTTGGAACACCTTGGGTGGGGGAAGGCGAGAACCTCTGAGGTGGGGCTGAGAGGTAGAGATGGGGTGGGAGATAAAGTGAAGCTAGAAATCAGGGGAATTCTGTACCATTTAATCAAACTCGGGTAACTACCCAAATCTTCAACACATTTCTTTTTTTTTAATTTAATGTTAGTTTATATTGAAGTATAGTGGATTTACAATGTTGTGTTAGTTTCAGGTGTACAGCAAAGTGATTCAGTGATACATGTACATATATCCATTCTTTTTCAGATTCTTTTGCCATATAGGTCATTACAGAATATTGAGTAGAGTTCCCTGTGCTCTACAGTAGGTCCTCACTGGTTATGTATTTTATATATAGTAACGTGTGTATGTTAATCCCAAACTCCTAATTTATCACTCCCCCCGATACATTCCTGTTATGAGTCAATTTGCTGTGGAGTCTGAGAGGGCTGGACTTTGCAACTGGGGTGATTTGAGGAAAAACTAAGATAACACAGAGGGATCCAGGTGGAGAGGCCTCATCAGACATCCAGATGACCTTATGTCAGGTTATTGACTTACTGATGTATATTGACATATATCAGGTTACATTGCTGTTAGCAGTAGATTATTATTGTTGTCAGATTGTTATAATTCAACCGGGTCTCCTTTGAGTAGTAAAACCCCTCACTCCTCAGCTCTCGGCCCCTTGGAATAAACCTAAAATCTCTTGTTCCTAGAGATTGAGGATCCAAACTTGTTTACCCCTGTCGCCCTCTGGTGTTGCCCACCAAGTTGCTGAAAAACCTACTATTTTCCCGGGACCTGTGACCCTAGCACAGGCAAATGGATCTGGTGCAAATTAAATTAAAGCCATACGTGGCCATGTTCATTTCAACCAGAGGCACAAGCAGAGAGGAACACAAGGAAAGAGATGTCTCCAAGATGAATGGCCCTGGAGAGCACGACACACGTGGTCTGCAGCAGAATCGGCCAGAAGGACCTCAAGGCTCCTCACAGGCTTCTTGTCCAACCCAGTGACTTTAAGCGCAGCAAATAGCAATAAGGAAAGTATGTGGACCCAGGTGGCCTCACCTGTTCTGTCACCACCCGTGCAGGGAAGGATGCCCTAGAATGGTGGGTCTCCACACTGGCTGGGTGTAGGAATCATGTGGGGAGTTAGCGGGCCCTCCCCCAGAGAGTCTGATGAATTGGTCTGGGTTGGGGGCTGAGCAGCCCTGGCTTGTAAAGCTCCCCAGGTGAGCGGACTGTGTATCCAGTGCTGGTAAGTGTGACCCGAGCAGTGCTACTCATGTTTATTTCCCTGCCATGGGGGTATATGGAGAATTTCCACCCCAAGTTCTCAGATGGGACTATTCCCAGACTGTATCAGCAGCAGGATTGTTCACCAATCCTTCCAGATGGTTCTGTTCCTCTGCCTCGGGGAGCTGCTGAGACACACAGGCTGATGAGCCCTCTGCTGAAGGCTCTCAGAAAACCCTCTGCAGATCTCCAGGCCCCCCTCCCTCGGAGCTGTCCTCTCTTTGATACCCTGTGAACTCAAGCAGCCTTGTCCCCAGGGAATCTCAACTCCATCCCTCAAGTCAAGGCTTCCACAGGCTCCACCTGGATACCCTTCCTTGCACCATGACCAGAAAACTCTCTCAAGGCCCTGAGCCAGTGAGATCATAGCTTTCACCTCATCTGTCTCCTGTGTCTCAGGGATGCTGTCTTCTGTGGTCTGATGCCTTTAAAAATGTTGTTTCACATGTTCTATTTTCTTTTGCCATCGTTTTTTAGGTGGGGAGGGGGTGGGAATCCAGTTCGTGTTACTCTATCTTGCCCAGAAGTGAAATTTGAGTTTATACTTTTAGTTGCTGTCTAGTATTCCGTTATATGAGTATACATTGTGTTGTTTCCAGGTTGGGTTATTATTAATAAAACCGCAATGGAAATTTATAGCCATGTCTTCTGTTGGATACAGGCACGTATTTCTCTTGCGTGTACACCTAGGAGCAAAGATGTTGGGCTCGAAGGCAAGGGTAGGTTTAGCTTTCCGGGACACCACCAAACCTACTTCTGCTTCCAAAGTGGCTGCATCTCCGCACACTATTGGCTTTAGCTCACCAAGAGTGTTTACTATTGAAAGTTTTTTTTTCCCCTGACTTTAAACCGCAGTATCATTGCTCTTGGTAAAATATTGTATATCACAGCTATGACTTTTTGCGGACTGCGGAATAGCCCGGGTACCATCCATCTTGCGTGGTTCAGAGGAAGAAAACCTGCCCATCCATTCTCACTGCTTCCTCTCACTGGAAATCCTGGTTGTCCTGCCTGAATGAATAATTGATTCTTTCCTTATCACTTTATTTTGAGTCTCTATCCTATTTCTGCATCTCCCAAACATCCATTCTCATGCCCTCTGCTTTGCTACAGAAAATAAAATCCCTTGACGGAAACAAAAGAAAAAGAAAAAGAAAGAAAAATCTACAGATGCATCATGTGTGGATTTCGGTCTTTATAACCTCCCTCTTTTGTAAAGCTCTCTGTCAAGGATCTAATAATCCTCTCCCAAATGGCCAGAGTTCACGTTTCCGGTGTGCTCACCACTCCCTGGGGATTTGCATTTTCAGAAAAGATGCTTCGTGCACTCACCTGCACCATTAAAGCGTCACACGGGATGGAATGAAGAGTCTTTTGCAGGCTCACCAACTGCACCACTGGCTGAGAGCAGGGAACCTTAACTGGTCCTAAAACAGTCAAATTAAGGACATGCTGTGTCTTCCCGCTCAGAGATCAATCCAAGCACTTTCACAGAAGCACGGAAATGCTCCTTGGGGTGAAATAAATGTTAAAAGAAAGTCAAAATATCCTCGCCACCCCTCCCACCCTGCAAAATAGCTCAAATTCATTTTGGTTTCTAATGCTCTAAAGAGAAAAATGACATTCTGGTTTTACACAGACCAGAGTCTGCTAAGATATGTCAATACTTTGAACTTAGCAGAAAGGATGTTGGGATGTGTTTGCTGAGCTTTGCTGCCAAAGCAGAGCTGTGAACATGACCGTGGGTCTGGCTCTGGAGGAAAAGATGTCAACTTTTTTTTTTTTCTGGCCTCACCGTGTGGCTTGTGGGATCTTAGTTCCCCGACCAGGGACTGAACCTGGGTCCCAGCTGTGAAAGTACTGAGTCGTAACCACTGGACTGCCAGAGGATTCTCAAAAGATGTCAACTCTTCAGGGACTGTAGGACATTTTCTTCTGCTTGGGGCTCAGTGGCTGCTAATTTAATAGCAGCCCCAGACTGGGGTGAAATTGCAGACACAGCTCATGGGCTTCTCAGAAAACAGAAGTAATGCGGAGGTCTCCTGAAGACAAAAATATGAACTGGCCTGTACATTAGTTGCTGGTGTCCTATGGCTCCTACCCTAAAGAATACTAAAGATTTTAAAATAATTATTAGAGACCTCTCTTCTTCTCTCTCTCCCCACAACCTGCCCCATCTACCTATGCCCCCCATCTCCTTATGCAAACTTTGTCAGTCAGAGTCAGAATATTTTAAATCACGAGAGAATGCCGAAAAGGAGCCCAAATGCTCACAAGCTGTTTATTTTTAAAGGGGCTGGGTCTCAAAGGTACAGACAGGGCATGGTCTGCTGTCAGCATTGCAGAGATCCTGAAGAAGGCACGAGAGCTGCAGATCTTATTGTACAGAAGACTTTCCCATGACTGGCACTTCCTGTCTTCTTCTTCCACAGACAGTGACCCTGACTGACCCACAAGGCAGAGAATGAGCATCTCAGACAGGCATTCAATTGTGGCTGCTACACATGGACTGACGGGGCATGGCCCTTGTGAGCTGCAGAGGAAAGACACGGGAGGATTCTCCACCCAGCTGTCCATGCACAGGATGGGGCTTGAGGTCAAAGCATCTTCTGGGAAGAGGCTCACAGAGAGAGACAGGGACACAGCAGCTGTAAGATCCACCTTCCCAGGAGGCTGTCCCTTCTTGTGGCTGGACGCCCATCCTCGGAGGACCACGGTTCCACTTCCAGCACATCATCAGCCGATTTGATGGAGTCATCACTGGCCATGTCAACTGCAGCCATACCCACTCTTTGGAAAACTCTAGAGAATGCACAGAATGTAAAGACATTCGTGGACAGCTCGCCAACTGCATGTCAACCATGGGTCATACAACTTCTGAACTTGTTTCCTTAGGGACTGTGGTGTCACACAACTTCTGAACTTGTCTCCTTAGGGACTGTGGTATCACAGACACCAATTATCATTTTCAGTGGGAGTACGTCTGTAAAGGTAATTCATTTTCTTCATACTCACTTTGGAGCCGAGCAAGTTCTCAGGAATTCCCTGAAGCTTAGCATCAAAGCTGCCCTCCCCCTCTTGAGAACCACCCGATAACTGACGTCCCTGGTGTGTAAACTGTCAGCCCCTCTGGCCCGTCAAGATCCCAGTGGCTGCAGAGACGGGACAATTTACACACACACACACACCCATCCCTGATGTAACCCCTCCTCAATATAAAAATCATGAGTGGTGCATTAGGGTCTTGTCCCAATGGTATTTGAAGAACCTTAATTCAATAGCTCATCTTTAAGTCGGTTGTTACCAAATACATTATATTATGTTATCAAATTGAATGAAAATATACCATTTTCATGAAGTCATTGCTTTTTGAGGTGGGTGGACTTTGGATTTAATCTGAAATGCTAGCCATTGACCATCGAATTACAGAGGCATTTTATCCTCATGAAAATGATGGTAACGGGAACAGGGGACACAGAGTAAATGCAAAGTTGTGACGGAAAAAAGTTGCTCTTATTGAAATGACCGTTCAATCATAAAACGTGGAACTCTTAACTCTGGGGAAGTACTTGGGAGGCGAAGTTCTCTAAACATTTAGCCTAACGAAGAAACTTGGCAAAATATATCAGCACTTAGTGGGATAAAGCAGTTGGTGCCTTGATTAAACCACAGGTGCAAAATTTCCCCTTTCCATTGCTATTCATCGGAATTAAGCAATTATGGTATTGACGAATGAGAAATTGACATTTTTAGCATCCCCTTTTCATACAAAGGAAAGGATTATTCCAGCCTTGTGTGAAATACAGCATCCGTCAGCACACAGAGGGCATCCAACTTCCTCCATCCTTTCTCACGCCTGAGATGCCACTATAGTAGAGACAGGGGCAGTCTTTGCCCACCCAGAGTAGGAAGGATGAGATGCGTCTGTAGGACCCACAGATATACTTCAAACCAGTGACCCAGGAGCTTGCTTTCCTGTCTCTTCCTTAGTTAAATACTCAGTTCCTTGAACTTGGTGTTTAAACACAAACACCAAGACCAGGACTGAGATATCCAAGGAGGGAAAGCCCCACAGCCTGGGCTAGAGATTGTTTTATCCCTACTGTTCAGAAGAGAGGCCAACCATCCAGTCAGGGCATCCATGCCTTCACCCCTTCAAAGATTGCAGGTCTGAGTACATGGAGGAAGAAGAGGGGTTGCTTTCTCTCTCCCTATTTTTACTTTAAACTGTGCATTTAGGTACACCCCTCCCCTCCCCTCCAGACACACGCATCCAAAGTCTTTGCTCTCATGTATAAACTTGCAGACAAATAAAAAGTCCCATCTCATTTTTTTTTTAAAGAAGATGGTGGGGGTAGGAGTTTATTAACTTATTTATTTATTTTTGCTGTGTTGGGTCTTCGTTTCTGTGCGAGGGCTTTCTCTAGTTGTGGCAAGCGGGGGCCACTCTTCATCGCAGTGCACGGGCCTCTCACTATCGCGGCCTCTCTTCTTGCGGAGCACAGGCTCCAGACGCGCAAGCTCAGTAGTTGTGGCTCACGGGCCTAGTTGCTCCGCGGCATGTGGGATCTTCCCAGACCAGGGCTCGAACCTGTGTCCCCTGCATTAGCAGGCAGATTCTCAACCACTGCGCCACCAGGGAAGCCTGCCATCTCATTTTAATAGCACTCTAGTAAACAGTTCTTGTAGCGTTGAAAACAGTGGGGAGACGATAAAAGCAATATTTCTGATCCAAGCTAGAGTTTTGCTCCAAAGACAGGAAATATTGTTTCTTAAATTGCTTCAGCATTTTATTTATTTTCATAACAGAGCAAAACAATAGAAGGAGAACTATTTGTCTGGCCCTTGGATGTCCTGTTTCTTTCTTCTCCAGCTACATCCCTCCCAGCTTTCAATTTAGATCACAAGGTGGCCCCAAATTTTCTTCCAATTTCCTCTTCTGACCACCGCTTATGATGAGCGCTTGATTCCCTGCTTTCGCCATCTCTCTCTTTCTTGAGGGGAAATAGCCCTTCCCTACGCTGCCTCCATCTGGTCCCACTGGGGCTGACCTACCCCCAGACTGCAGGAAAACATCAGTTCCAGACCTGACATGCAATGCCATGGTGTTGGAAGGTAGGGCTTTGGGGAAGTATTGTGTCATAGCAGCACGAGCTGACTCACACTCATGTTAGAGAGGTCTAATGTTTTTTGCCCAGAATGGTTTCCTTCTCTCCTCCAGGAGGAGAGGAATTTTCTTTGATGTTTTTCCCAGTGCAAAGAGTCTTCACCCGTTCCCTGGGGTGGAGGTGGGGTAGCGCTTACTTTCCTTCCCTCCCAGGCTTCAGGGTTTTGTTCTTTTGAGGAGAAGGTATTAGGTAGGTTTTCCTTGGGTCACTTCAAGAACAGGCTCTATGACTCACTGACAGTATAAGTGTAGAAAAATTGCTAGAATATATATATATATATATATATATACATATATATATGTGTGTGTGTGTGTGTGTGTGTGTAACTGAATCACTTTACTGTACACCAGAAACTAACCCAACATTGTTAATCAACTATACTCAAATATAAAATAAAAAAATTTTTTAAAGAAAGAAAAATTGCTTCCCATCTTTAAGGCTCAGTGTCTTCATCAGTAAAATGGGGAAAGTAACTTTTCCCACCTCCAGGATCATCGTGAGCATTAATTCAGGTAAATACTTAAAAGCATTTAACAGAGATCCTAGCGCAGAGAGTACTTACATATTAAGTGCTCAGTAAAAATCTATTCTGTTAGGAGGATTTTAAAATAATTCACCTACCTCTAACTGCTTCATCTTTTTGCAATGAGCCAATGCTTTTTGAAACCATTCAGTGCTTATCCATGGCAGGAAGTGCCAAGGCTTTTGTGTCGTGGCCTGCTTTTAACACAGAGCAGGGCTGTTCTCCGAGGAGAGTGCACTCCTGGAAATGGAAAATAATTCAAAATTCACATAATTCTCATTTGATCCTCATAAAGGGTGGCAGGTGTATCTGATTATTAGTCAAAGTGGGGTTACCACTGTAATGACTGAATCTGCACGTTTTAAAGCTCTACAACTGTGAGTGAATTATTACCTTTATGGCAAAACTGCTATTCGAAAACAGGCACATCAAGTGAGATTGTATTCATCTATTTATATCTCACTGTTATGACTATCAAAGTTGCACCAAACATCAAATTCCATGGCAAATCTGCCTTACGACTGACTTTGCCAGAGGTTTTGATTCCAGGTTTAAATAACAAGGTGTTATGCTTTAAAAATGTTTTCCTAGCTGCCCCTACACTTGGAAGAACTTTCCTTCATTTCCCGGCTGTCACAGAACCATGTCCAGGAAAATGAGGTCCTTGGATTCTCATACTCGTTCCCAGGCTAATGGGGGCTTGGCAAACCTTGAGTCCTAAGGAAGTTCAGAACTTTCCATCCCACACGAACTCCCACCCTCGCCTGAGGAAGTTCATTTAGAGTCAATGTGACACTTCCTGGAGCTTCCAGGTTTTTCAAGCAGCGGCTTAGTCTTTTCAAACACACACACACATACACTTATACACAGACACACACAGATAATCACACACCTACACATACTTACACACACAGACACACTCTTATACACACACAGACACCCACTTACACACCTACACCTACTTACACAGCCACACAGACACCTACTTACACACCTACACCTACTTACATGCACACACATATGCTTATACACAGACACACATAGACACCCACTTACATGCCTATACCTACTCACAGACACACACAGACACCTGCTCACACACCTACACCTACTTACACACACAGACACAAACATGGTTGTACAAGACACACACAGACACCCACTTACACACCTACACCTACTTACACGCACACACATACGCTTATACACAGACACACACAGACACCCACTTACACACCTATACCTACTTACATACACAGACACACACAGACACCCACTTACATGCCTACACCTACTTACACACACAGACACCTGCTTACACACCTACACCCACTTACACACACAGATACTCACACCTACACCTACTTACACACACAGACACATACACGTTTTGACAATATGAACCCTCCTCTGTTCCTGCCATTATACCCTTGAGATTTGTACCCAAGGAAGGTCTCCAGAAGGAGAGCATCTTTCCATCCTTTCAAACTCCCTTCTAAAGCTCAAAACATTGATACTATCCATTTTGCTTAGGGCCTGGGACAAAAAGGCCTCCTTGCACCCTTCTGGTGGGGATGCAAATTGCTGAACCTTTTGACCATATCCATTAAAACTTTCCAGTGCATAGCAATCTACTTTCAGGAATATATCTAATTCATATTTTTCACCAGCCACCAAAACTACAGGCACAAGAATATTTATTGCTGCATCATTTGAGGGAAAATGTCATCGGAACAGGCGTTTGCATAAAACAACATCAGCCATTCAGAAGGAATCATGAATATTTATTTGTGTAGGCCCTATGGCTTCATTCATTCCATCCACAGATATATTTATTGAGGACTTATCAGGAGTCAGGAACAGTTCCTGTCGTCAGCATTACTTCACTGAACAGGACATATATGATTCCTTCTCTCTTGGAGCTTATCTCATAATGGGAAGAGAAAGATAATAAACAATTGGCAAAGACACAATCCTTTCAGGTAGAGATAAGTGCTATGAATAAGACTATGGAGTGACATAATAGAAAATAACTAGCATTACTAATGTTGCCAAAATTTAGCCTCTGTACACCCGAGACGAATTAAACCTTGGAGACAGAGTTTTGGGTGACGTATAGAGAAGTAGCTTCATTGCTTCGCCAGGCAAAGGGGACCACAGTGGGCTAATGCCCTCAAAACTGTGCATCCCGACCTGGAGGGGGGTAGTGAGGAGTTTTATAGGAATGGTGCAAAGAGGGCGTGGTCAGTTCGTGGACCTTCTTCTGATTGGTTGGTGGTGAGGTAATTGGGAGTCGGCATCATCAACCTTCTAGTTCCAAACGGTCTGGGGTCTACCTGCTTGTGGGCAGCATGCGTTAACATCTTCCACCTGGTGCGGGTTTCAGTATCTGCAAACAGCTCAAAGACCATGGCTCAGAATATTATCTATAGTCTCGAGGAAAAACTAAAGGCCCTTGGCTTTGTTTAATGGCTAAAGTATTATTTTGTCTTGCTTGACTGTTTTCCTTTCTTTCTGCATGTTCTCACTTCTCTGATTAAATTTCTTCTTTGACTAAAGTTTTTCTACAGATGAAAGGCAGGTGGAGGACATGAGGGGGGGTCTATTCTGGGAAGGCCTCCCAGGTTCCTACTCCGTTACGCTAAGAAAATAATTAGCACTAAGGCTAACCCCATTTATATCTTATATCATCTTCTGGGTCCCTAATGGCTTGGAGCTCACACCCTGAGATGATCCAGGGTGTTCCCCATCTGAATAGTCCGCCAATGCAGCCAAGATGAAGGAAGAGTCTGCAGCAGTCAGGGAAGGCTTCCTGCAGGCAGAGAAAATGAATGGATCTTGGCTCTGTCTGGTAGAATTGAGGATTTCTTAAAAATATCCTTCAGGTACAGGAGAGCCTTTTTTTTTTTTTTTTTTTTTTTTTTTTGCGGTGCGCGGGCCTCTCACTGTTGTGGCCTCTCCCGTTGCGGAGCACAGGCTCCGGACGCGCAGGCTCAGCGGCCATGGCTCACGGGCCCAGCCACTCCGCGGCACATGGGATCCTCCCGGACCGGGGCACGAACCCGTATCCCCTGCATCGGCAGGCGGACTCTCAACCACTGCGCCACCAGGGAGGCCCTATTTTTTTAACCAGTTACAAAGTTGAGATTTTGATTCAGAAATCTTTGCAAGGAACTAGAAATGATATTGTTCGAACTCTCTTCTGTTTAAGCTGCCTGCTGACCACAAATGAAAATTATAAATTGGCTTAAAAACATGCCCATGTTGTACGTAGTCATTTTTTCTATTTGCATTTACATTTTCATTGATTCCAGGGACACATCAAATTTTCCAGCATAATTGTGCTTTAATCTTTTGAATCCACTTTCAAATATTACCATGTGTCAGGTCCAGCCTTATACAAAGATGCTGAGACAATAATAAAACAATAATAATTAAAAGTAAACAGGAGCTCACAATCTAAGGGCAAAGAAGACAATAAGCAATTGGTTACTTGTATAAGGAGCCTGTCACCACTGAGTTCAGTAGTTCAGTTCTGGGAAGAAAAAGGTCTGTGGAAGTCTCTTTGTGGTTAATGAGTTCTAATGTAAGGAGGGGGTGAGAAATCTGGGGTAGGTGAGAGTCCTAGAAAAAAGGGTTTACCCTCATCTCTCAGAGGCTGAATCACACCCAGACCAGGGGCTTATTCTAAGTCTCTATGTCTATTAAAGTTTCTAGAAGTAAGGTAACAAAAATCATGTAAAATTTTAAATGCTTACAAATTAATGTTCTTTTAAATACTTACTCCTGAGTAGAATGATGGTCTTTTGAGATAAAGTGATATGATTATATATGAGGTCTTATGTGGGTTTCAGACCTGGATAAATGTCCTTTCTACCATATTGTTTCTCTCCCACCCCCGTGATAAACTGTGGACCTTGAGTAGACAATCCATGACTCAGATTGGTTCATTTTAGCCAAATAGATGTTATTTCAAAATTGCTGATTAAAATCAGATTCCCAAAGAGAATACATCATCATTAAATTAAAACAGTACCATCCTTACTCAGAGTGTAAAGACCACAGGACATGGGATTTCTTTAAACATCTGTCTGTGACTGATTCATAGATGAATCAGAAGAAGCCCGTGTCTTCTCTCTGCTACAACCCGCAGAGGTGGGGTAGGAATAGTAATCGTTACATTATCAATTTCCATTACACTATCATCCTATTACTCCATGTGGCATGTTGGTTTCAGAAGCACGTCTGTAATCAATGAACAGTGAATTATTTATATTGACAGCAGTTGCCAAGTGTTTCTCAGATGCTGTTTCATGGGAGACGTCAAGTACTTTTCAAAGATTGTCCCAGGCCCATGTAAGTAACCAAATTCAATATCTTTTCCCTTTTCCAAACATAAAGCAGTGATCAGGGTCCCTCCGCATGGCAAACGGAAATACCAATCCCTGCCGTCTAATTTCAGCTGTAAACTTGCACGATAGGACTCTCGCTTGCTCCTGTGTCCTGGTCTAAAGTATGAATATAGCAGTAAGACCCATCGCACCATGCCCAACCCAGGGCACACACGTTAAGAGTCAGTCATACGTCAGAATTCATCACTTACACGGGCAAAGTCACAGGAGGATGTCACTCAAATACATGGATGTCTCGCTTCTCTTCTGAAATGCCACTTAGGGACATACACACTTTCCTATTAATCAAACCAAGATTTTACCAGGAAGCCCAAATCATAACACCGTCAGAGAAGTGAGTTGAGATCATTTGGACTTTTCTTCTGATTCCCAAGCCCATCAAAACCCATTCAATGCCTCATCTCTTTCATTCCCAAGATGACAGCTCGGTAACAGAGAAAATGTTTCAGATAATATGTTCAGGATCGACGGGTTGACCGAATGCAGATGGCAGATTTTCATGTTAATGAGCCTCTCTCGGAATTAAAAAAAGCAACTCTGAAGGAGGCGACTTTAGGAACAGTTGCAGTCGTGTCCTTGCATTACCTGATGACTTCAGGCAAAGGACTGTAGTCATCTTGGGCTCTTTGAGGATGATGTCAACTGGAGAGCTTTTCCAGACACGCCAAGGATTCTAGTCCCGCTCCACAAAGCTTTTCAAAGTTTTCTCACCCCGTCTCACCCTCATCCTGTTTGAGGTTGCTGAGTAGGGGAGGAAAGAGTGAGAAGCTCATCAACTCGCAATGTTTTTTTTAATGTTTTTTACTTATAGTTGTTTTTGTTGTTTTGGTTTGGTTTTTTGGCCACACCGTGCTACGTGCAGGATCCTAGTTCCCCAACCAGGGATTGAACCTGTGCCCCCTGCAGTGGAAACGTAGAGTCTTAACCACTGGTCCACCAAGGAATTCCCCATAATGCTCTTTAAATTGCCCTGGATGGTTTCAGATCTGGGAGCTAATGCATATCTTCCGGGGAAAGTCAGAATAACAGTCAGCATGCACGTGCACGCGCACGCACGCACACACACACACACACACACACACACACTGTTCTCCTGGGCTCTCCTCCTGGGACTCTTTACATTGTCCACACTACCCAGGGCATCCTCATCTCTGGGTCCCCTACCCTGCATTGCAAGATCTCCAACCAACTGTGAATTCGTCAGGGGTCTCCAGGGAAACAGAACCCAGAGGACATAGATAGATACACACAGGAAGAGATCTATTTTGAGGGATGGGATCACGTGATCGTGGAGGCTGAGAAGCCCCAGCATCTGCCCTATGCAAACTGGAGAACCAGGTCATAGTTCCATCTGGGTCCAAAGAGAAGAAGACAAACATCCCAGCTCAAGCAGAGAGCAAGTTTACCCTTTCCCTGCCTTTTTATTCTCTTTTGGCTCTCAAAGCCCCCGCCCCCCATCCCCATCGCGTACAGACACACACACTGGTGAGGGCAATTATCTTTACTCAATCTACTGATTCAAATGCTAATCTCTTCCAGAAATAATCACATCAGAAATACTGCTTTACCGGCTAGGTGGGCATCCCTTAGCCAGGTCAAGCTGACAAATCAAATTAATCACCACAAACAGCAAAACCCAACAGCACAGAGACGGCACATCAGCAATCTAGTCCATTGCCTGGTGTGGAGACAGAGAATCTTACAAGCCCACCCAGAACATCTCGGCGTGTCTTCATGTTTGCCTTGCCCTCTGTCTGGAACGCTCTTCCCTCAAGTATCCAGATGTTCCTTCATCCTCTTCAGGTATCTGCCCAAATACCCCTGCTTTATTTTCCTCCTCCAAACTCATCACTTGACATATTCTGTGGTATTTAAACACATGTTTGCTGTCTACCTCCTCTCATTACATTGTAAGTTCAAAGCAAGCAAGGATGTTATCCACGGCTATAATCCTGGGCCACTTTACCATCATGATCCTCAAATGTTAGAATGTATCAGAATCCCCCAGAAGCTTTGTCAAAACAGAGATTTGGAGTCCCCACTCCTAGAGTTTCTGATGCAGTAGGTCTGGAGTGGTACCCAAGAATCTGCATTCCTACCAAGTTCCCAGGTGATGCTGATGCTGCTGGTCAGGGATGACTACACTTTGAGAAGCACTGCTCCAAAAATTCTTGGTATATAGTAGGTGCTCAATAAATATTCATTAGATGAATAAATGCATGAACACTCTATGGTGTCTCCTGTATATTGATAAACCTCTGTGGACACACCCAGTGACATGTCCTCAGCCTGGGGCATCTTTTCTCTGGACCTGCGTGCAGGTCACACCAGGCCTTGGGAGGTCAGGGCTCCCTTCCCAGGGCCTTGGCGAAGCCCCTCCTCCGTAAAAGTACTTTTTATCTCAGCTAGAGCAAATCATCTCCCCACAGATGTTTATAGCTGAGTTTTATCTTTTTTATGTCATCATCAAAATTCCCCTCAAGGAGGACTTTCTCTTTTATGTCCAAGAACAATATCATCACCCTGCTCATAATCATGAAAAACAAGAAATGTCCTAAATATCCAACAATAGAGAAAGAGTTAAGCAAATGATAGTGTAGCCATATGCTGGAGTATCATTCAGCCATAAAAATTGTTTACACAGATTGTTTTAATAGCTGCAGTAAAATGGTTTTTATATAATACTATAAAGAATAACTCTGGAATAATATTCTCCTTGAAAGCTTGCTTCTGCTGTGGTAGATGTAGGCAGCCTTGCTCTGCAAGCTCACATGTGTAGCAGCGGCAGGGAAGCAGCAGCTTGTTAACATGCATGTTTTGTGAGTCTGGTTTTCTAACTGGAGATGAATGGTGGGTTGGATGCAGGGAAAACAAGATGGAGACAAAGCAATGATGGGGAGAGAGTGGCATGGCTTGTGTTTCCCACCTAGCCTCTGGACTGGATTTTTGTTTCTCTATTTAGAAGACAGAGGACCAATTTTATAATAATATCAAAACAATAGTCAATATTTATTAAGCCCTAACCGTGTGTTGGGCACAGCACTGTTTTATGATCTATGCATGTATTAATTACATTTCATTTATTCAGGGAGCCAATTATTTCAAGAAAACAAATGGAACAATTTTTATGAAATATGTATGTAGCTGTGGGAACACACAGGCATCTCATGCATTCATGTGAATTTGCTAGTTAAAAAAACAGACAAAGATCTCTGTCTTGTGATGTTTATATTCTGGCTGGGGGTGGGCTGTTGGGGAAATTAATAGTCTTGTTCAGGCTTCAGAGGCAACAATAGGCCTTTGACTAAATAAAAACACTGAAAGAAGCTACATGCCAAACTGCTGGACCATGTGCCACTCAGCAGAAATGGTGAAATAAGTCTTGAGAACCAACAGATAAAGAAGGGCGTAAGTCATGAAGCTTCCTGGACCTTGGGAATCTGGCCTGTTCCCAGGGATCAGTGAACACTCTGAAATTTATGACTAAAGTATAAAAGCATTTATGATAATAGCCGGAGCTGCATATTTGCACGTAACCTGATGATTACCTGCTTGCGGCGTGGTGTTAAAAGCAGGACTCCTTTGAGCAGTACTGTGAAGTCTCACGCGAGGCGTGGACACACCACCTGGGACCCTTCCCAACTGTGACTCCAGAATGCTGTTCCAGGGATTTCCCAGCATTGCTTGGATCTGGATGTGGTGTTTCCCCAACTGGTAATGTATGCGCTTTTATCTCTCTATATATTGCTTGTTCTCCCAACTTGGTGATGCAAATTCTCCTGGGTTACTGATGTTGCTTGTTTTTCCCAATTTGGTGATGTATGTACATTTCTCTCTCTCTCTCTCTCTCTCTCTCTCTCTCTCTATATATATATATATATATATATATATATATATATATATATATATTACTTGTCCTTATACTAAACTTACTACTAATATAATAAATTTCCTTATTTCTTGCTTATTAAAGTGTGGAGTGGTTATTTTGCTGGTGAATTCTCTGAACCTGAAGCTGAAAACAGGTCTTTCAGCAAAACAGGGTGATAAACAATAAGTAGGCAAATTATAAAGGATATTGGAAAGTGGTAAGTGTTATAAAAATACATAGTAAGGCAGGGCATGAGGGTTGAGTGCATGTAGGTGATTTTAAATAACAGGAAAAATACACAAGAAAATGATGCCCTTTCCAAAAAAATTATATCTGTTATCTCTGGGAAGGTAATTTCTATTTTATTTTAGAGTAGTTTTCTAAACAATCCACAACATGGTATATTAAGAACTTATTCTCTGAGGCTAATATTTTTCAGAGAAGCCACAAGACAAAATAGAAATGGTTAGTCTTATCTGGGCACAGAACGTGGTTCTACTACTTATTAGCTGAACCACCATAAATAACATTAATATTGTCCTCTGTAACAAGGGGCACTATTTAAAGATAAAATGATACAGCATTTGTGTATCAGTAAGAAATGCTTTTGGTTACAGGTAGTAAAACCTGACCACAGTGACTTAAATAATTAACAGGTTTATGTTCCTTATATGACAAGATGTCTAGAAACAGATGACTTTAGCTCAGGGTCTTAGTGATGTCTGGACCAAAAGTTTTGATATTTTTGGTCCTTTGACCCATAATCACAAGATGGCTGCTGTAGTTCTAGACATCACAGCTGTGTCTACAGCAGGAAGGAGAAGAAAGACAGAAGGGAGGCAGTGGTTATTAGCAAAACAAATGCTTTTTACAAAATCCTATGGAAGAGTTCTCCTTGTACCTCATTGGCTAGAATTTGGCCACTGCAACTCAAAGGTGATCAAGGAGAAGGGAGTTAGACAGTGGATGTTGCATTATCCAGTAACCACTTTTTTCCACCCTGAACACTAAAGCACTGTGCCTGGTACAGAGGAGGCCATCTATAAATGCTGGCTATTACTATCATCAAATATTTTTAAAGAGTTTGCTTTTAGAAAGACAGATTGTGGAGGTACCATGCTTTAGGAAACACTGTCTCCTTTGTGTACCCCAAGGCAGCCGGTTATCCTTATTATTTTCTAGTTATCAACACTTGAGAATGGGTAGGCTCTGTTCAGTGGGCTCACCCTCCAGTTTTCATCAGCGGAAGCCAGTTTCCCAGGCATGCCCACCTGCTCAGCTAAGCTGGGAATATCTGGGGTTAATCTCCTGGAAGCCACGTGGTTCCTGAGGGCTCCCCAAGGAGATTCAACCCAGAAAGATCTACCACCTGTATCACCCAGATGATCGTCCAACCCATGTACATCAGTGGGGACCGAACCACAGCTACTCAAGTAGCCTGCAGGTTCCCAACCGGCAGATCTGTCCACATCTCACCACTTCCTTCAGCACCAACCTTGTCCACACACCATCTCCTCCCGTGTGGGCAGTTAAAGAGCCCCTAGTTGCCTTCCCAATCCCTCTCATGTCTCTGCCAGAGCAACTGTTTTAAATAATAAATCAAACCACACCACCTTTCCACTCAAAAGCCTTCAACAACATCCACTGTGTTATTTTTTTTAATTGACAAATAACGTCGTATTGATTTTAGGTGTACAACGTGATGGTTTGATATTTGTATAAATTGTGAAATGATTACCACAATGAGTTTAATTAACATCCAGCATCTCACATAGTTACAATTTTTTTCTTGTGATGAGAACTTTTAAGGTCTCCTCTCTTAGCGGCTTTCAAATATACAATATAACTATAGTCACCACACTGCACATTACATCCCCTGAAATTATTTCTCTTATAACTGGAAGTTTGTACCTTTTGGACACATTCTTTATGCAATTCTTCGTATAAAAATTGTATCCTAATAAACAAATGGGACCTAATGAAATGTAAAAGCTTTTGCACAGCAAAGGAAACCATAAACAAGATGGAAAGAAAACCCTCAGAATGGGAGAAAATATTTGCAAATGAAGCAACTGACAAAGGATTAATCTCCAAAATATACAAACAGCTCGTGCAGCTCAATATCAAAAAAAACCAAGCAACCCAATCCAAAAATGGGCAGAAGACCTAAACAGACATTTCTCCAAAGAAGATATACAGATTGCCAACAAACACATGAAAAGATGTTCAACATCACTAATTATTAGAGAAATGCAAATCAAAACTACAATGAGGTATCACCTCACACCAGTCAGAATGGCCATTGTCAAAAAATCTACAAACAACAGATGCTGGAGAGGGTGTGGAGAAAAGGGAACCCTCTTGCAGTGTTGGTGGGAATGTAAATTGATACAGCCACTATGGAGAACAGTTGCTTAAAAAACTAAAAATAGAACTACCATATGACCCAGCAATCCCACTACTGGGCATATACCCTGAGAAAACCATAATTCAAAAAGACACATGCACCCCAATGTTCATTGCAGCACTATTTACAATAGCCAGGACATGGAAGCAACCTAAATGTCCATCAGCAGAGGAATGGATAAAGAAGATGTGGTACATACATACACTGGAATATTACTCAGCCACAAAAGGGAAAAAAACTGGGTCATTTGCAGAGACGTGGATGGACCTAGAGACGGTCATACAGAGTGAAGTAAGTCAGAAAGAGAAAAACAAATATTGTATATTAACGCATATATGTGGAATCTAGAAAAATGGTATAGATGATCTTATCTGCAAAGCAGAAATGGAGACACAGGTGTAGAGAACAAACGTATGGTGGATACCAAGGAGGAAAGGGGGGTGGGTGGGATGAATTGGGAGATTGGGATTGACTCATATACACTATTAATACTATGTATAAAATAGATAACTAACGAGAACACGCTCTATAGCACAGGGAACTCTACTCAATGCTCTGTGGTGACCTAAATGGGAAGGAAATCCAAAAAAGAGGGGCTATATGTATATGCATAGCTGTACAGCAGAAACTATCGCCACATTGTAAAGCAACTATATGCCAATAAAAACTAATGAGAAATTTTTATCCTAAATGCAATGGGAGAGTAAGATAGGGATTTAACAATGCAAAATGATTTATTGTTCAAACTGTCCATGCTAACCCAACCCTGGACTAATACCACTTCCCCATAGGATAGTGTGGGATTTCAGATAATGTAGTGAAAATAACAAACTTGTTGCCTAAAGAACTGATAAAAACAAAACAAAAAAATACATACATATATATATATATATATATATATATATATATATATAGTGTTTATGTAAAGAATCCCAAGAGTGGTCATTGAGACTCTGCATGACCGGACCCCAGGTCACTCACCCACCTTCATCTGGGAGCCCCTCATCCTCTCTGGGCACAGTGACTGGGGTTATTTATCCGATGGATGAACAGAGACATTCCACCTCCAGGAAAGCAGTCTGGTTTTCAGACGCCTTTAAGCTCCTAACTGAGCGCACAGACTTGATTGACATTGCTGATCGACTTTGAGAAGAAAATCAAACGGGCGGACAAAGTTTGTTTTTGGCCGTTCCGGGAAGACGCGCGTGGGTCACAGGTAGGACGAGGTGGCAGCTGCCAGTGCAGACGGCACATAGAGCGCAGGAGCTGGGACGCTTCTAAGCATCTCATCAATCTTGGCAGCGAGGCCGCGATGCTGATTAAGCAGCTAGTGCGGGGAGATGAAAGAGGCTCCAGGACTTTCATCTTGGCGTCGTCTTTTCTCCAGACACCGGGGCAGTGGAGCGTCTGCTTCCGCAGGTGACACGGATGCTGCTCCCTGGCCCAGAGATGGATGATAAACAGATGGAAGGAACTCACTGATGGGGCCACTCTCTTCCTTACCCCACCCATGACACAAAATTCACTGTACGGAGGGATACATGCGAATCTCTATTCAAATGAAGCAGCAAAGAAGCTTTTTAAATGACATTCATCAGGGGAGCTGTTTAACAAGCCATGAGCACTGCACCCAGGGGCGGAGGGGAGCACGTGGCAGGGTCCTTGGCGACGCCCTGATGCCCGGGCACAGCCTCCATCACCTGCCATTCCCCGCTTGCTGGGGGGAGGACCTGGATGGATGGTGAGCACAGATGGCCTCACCACTTATTCATTTTACCCCTGCATCCCCTTCCAGGCAAAGAACAGAAGGAACCCTCCACATTGCAAGTTTATATATGCATTTAACTATGCATTTAAAATCATTTAACTATGATTTCTTGAGCATCTATTAGCTGACAGACTGGCAGGACTGTAGCAGTGAGCAAAGTGGATGGAAACCCTGCCTTCGTGGAACTTAATTCTTGTGCAGGGTCTAGAAAGAAAAATGGGCAAATGAAATACTTTCCTAATACCTTCATTCCCCAAATAAAAGGGGAACAAGAAGACAGAAGACACGGAGACAAAGAGAAAGAAAGAGGAATTCAACCAAATGCACTGAGAATGGGGTATGTACCAAAATACAACAGCTGCTCAAAGAGAGTCAATGGCTTAGAAAGTATTGATAAGTCAAAGGCTTGACCTGATTTATGAATTCCCCTCTAGGTTTACAAATTGCTTTTTCTGGAATTTCAGATGCCACTTAGTTAGAACACAAAACGGTGATTGCTCTTTGGATGATCAATTTGAGTTGCGTGATCATATAATTCTGCCTGTTATACACAGATTTATCTGGGGAAGGAACCAAGAGAGAATTAGTAGGTCAATAAATTATTGGGGATACCTGGAGGAGCTGACATTTATCAAAAATTCATGATATTCTAAGAGTCATGATTTAATATTATGGGATTTTCAAATCCCTACTACTCTTCAAGTCAAGCATTCTTATTTTCATTTTATAGTTGAAGAAAATGAGGTGCAGTAAGCTAAAGTAAGAGGTTGAAAGTGGTTTGTTGACCAAATCAGACCCACAGATATTTTTGATTTTTTGATCTTGTAATGTTTAAAAAAAATTAGTTACCAAAATTTCAAATACATGATGTTTCATATTTTTTAAAATAAATTTATTTATTTATTTTTGGCTGTGTTCAATCTTCGTTGCTGTGTGTGGCTTTCTGTAGTTGCGGCGAGCAGGGGCTACTCTTCGTTGCAGTGCACAGGTTTCTCATTGCTGTGGCTTCTCTTGTTGCAGAGCACAGGCTCTAGGTGCGCGGGCTCAGTAGTTGTGGCACGTGGGCTCAGTAGTTGTGGCTCACAGGCTCTAGAGCGCAGACTCAGTAGTTGTGGCGCACGGGCTTAGTTGCTCCGCGGCATGTGGGCTCCTCCTGGACTAGGGCTCGAACCCATGTCCCCTGCATTGGCAGGCGGATTCTTAACCACTGCACCACCAGGGAAGTCCCGAGATTTCATATTTAAAAATTCAGATTTCTCTTTAAACATTGTGGAAAATGGCAGGATTGGCACCCCATCCTGCATATAAAATTAGACCTCTTCTTTACATAGTATACAAAAATTTACTCAAAATTGGACTATAGACCAAAAAGTAATTTCTGAATCTGTAAAGCTCTTAAAAGAAAACATGGAAGTAAATCTTCATGACTTTGGATTAGGTTATGGTTTCTTAGCTATGACACCAAAAGCAAAGGTGACAAAAGAAAAAGTAGATATTGGACTTCATCAAAATTAAAACTTCTGTTCACCAAAAGACACCATCAAGAAAGTGACAAGGCAAACCTCAATGGAAGAAAATATTTGAAATTGATAGAACTGACAAGGAACTTGTATCCAGAAGATATAAATATCCCATACAATTCAACATCAAAAGACAACCTAATTTTAAAAATGGGCAAAGAATTTGAATTAAACGTTCTATATAAAAGATATTCAAATGGTGGATAATCACATGAAAGTTTGCTCAACATCATTAGTCATTAGGGAAGTGAAAAATCAAAACTACTATGAGATATCATTTTAAACCCACTAGGATGGCTAGAATCTAAAAGTTGGACAATAACATGTATTGGCAAAGAAATGGAAAAACTGAAACCCTCACACATTGCTGGTGGGAATGTAAAATTGTGCAACTGCTTTGGAAAACATTTTGGCAATTCTTCAAAAAGTTGAACACAAAGTTACTATATGACCCAGAAATTCCACTCCTAAATAATACCCAACAGAATCGAAAACATATGGCTACACAAAAACATGTACACAAATGTCCAATCATCATTATTCATAATAGACAAGAATTGAAACAAAATGTTCATTAATTGATGTATTGTTAAAAAAGTATGGCCTATCCATCCAATGGAATATTATTCGACCATAAAAAGGAATGAAGGGGCCTCCCTGGTGGCGCAGTGGTTGAGAGTCCGCCTGCCGATGCAGGGGATACGGGTTCGTGCCCCGGTCTGGGAGGATCCCATATGCCGCGGAGCGGCTGGGCCCGTGAGCCATGGCCGCTGGGCCTGCGCGTCCGGAGCCTGTGCTCCGCAACGGGGGAGGCCACAGCAGTGAGAGGCCCGCATACCGCAAAAAAAAAAAAAAAAAAAAGGAATGAAGTACTGATTCATGCTAGGAAATGAAGAATCTTGAAAACAATACACTAAGTGAAAGGAGCCAGACACAAAAGACTATCATATAATTCCATTTATCATTGTATCATTATATCATATGAGTCCATTTATATGAAATATCCATAATGGCAAAATCACCAAAACCGATTAGTAGTCGCCAGGGCCAGTGTTTGGGGGTGATGGAGGTGATGAAAATATTCTGGAATTAGATGGCGGTAATGGTTATACAATTTTGTGAATGTACCAAAAAAACTCAATTGTAAACTTTAAAGGAATGAATTTTATGGTATGTCAATTACATCACAATAAAGCTGCAAAAACAAAACAAAACAAAACAAAAAAACTGAAGGGCACATCTGATAGGTATTTTTAAATCACCATAATTTTTCTTAAAAATCATGACAACTTCATTGTTGTGAGCTTCCTTTTTCTGTCCATTTTGGTCATAACAGGTAAGAGAAGTTCTAAGACAGGGAGAATCCTAATTAACAAGAATTGATCATTGCCCTATGGTCCCACAAAACAACTCCAGTCTAGCAAACTGGGAAACTGATGCCCAACCCAAATTTATGGCTTATTTTGTTAAACTTTACCCAGAGCTATAATTTACTCTCCTGAGCCATGGCAAGACTTTGACATTAGAACATTTATTTTATCATTAGAAACACATCCCCCCAGATCCTGGCTCTGAAGGATTTTCTGCCACTAGTCATAACACAGGTGACACATGCATGCTGATGTTCATAACAAATGGTCACAGCAGAGTGTATCTCAAGTTTTCTGTCACTGTCACACTTTAATGTGGGAGAAATCCTCCGTAGCCTGTCAGGACATGGAGCTGCCCTGACATACATTCCAATCCAAATGATAAATCATCCTGGCAGAGATCACAGAAGTTGGTCAGTGATTCTCAGCTCTGTCTGCGCATTATAATCACCCTGGAAGTTGTTTAATAATGTCATCCATCAACTGGGTCTCATCTCACAACAATTGAATCAGAGTCTTTGGGGCTGAGTCCCAGGCATGATTATTTTCAAAAGCTCCTGAGATTATTCACGCCACTGTGTAGCCAGGGTTGAGAAACCCTAATTATATCAAGCCAAATCAACCAAAAGCACACTTGCACAGTAAGTGGATTCAGTTAATAATAGCGATGCATATTTCAGTCTTGTTCTTTTGTTAATGTCAGCTGTACCCACTGATGTCATTCCCAGGAAGGCAAATCAATATTGAAAGCAAAGCTACTCACAAGGTTGTCTTTGGCTTTTGCCACCTCCAAGAGTTACAGAGAAGACAAAGATAAGGGGCCAGGCTGTCGTACCAAGGAATGCCAGGCTCCTCCTCTCTCCTGGTGCCTTCTCTAGGTGTGGTGTCTTCTGCAAGGACATGATGGCCTACAAGGGCGCCATAATTTCTTAGATAGTGAACACCAGCAAATGCAAGTACTAACCATTTGGTTGAAACAAAAGTTCTTTAGACTCAGCCTAAAGACCTTTCACTCCACCACATGCACAGAAGCCAAGGGTGAATCGTGGATGTAATCAGCTCAAGCTTGAGTGTATGGGGGAAAGAAATTTTCCCTCTTTTCCCACTCAGTTCTTTTGGCTGGCAATTAAAACAACATAAGGCAGATTAACAGGAGAAAATCAAAGGTATTAACATGTGCACGGGGAATCCCCATAATTATGAGGAACTCCAAAGACAGCCAGGCAAGGTGAGGTATGTGTCAATGAAAAATTAATCATTCGATCTAAGAAAAAATTGGAAAGTTTTATTCGAGCCAAATTTGAGGGTTACAACCCGGGAAGAGCATCTCAGAAAGCTCTGAGAACTGTTCCGTCCATTAAAAGTCAAGACATAGTTTATATAAGCTTTTTTGAGACAGAGGGCTGTACAGCAAATGACGTATATTGACAGTTTACAAAATCCAGATCTAATTGCCATTGTGGTGGGTCATGTGACCCCTTACAAGGTCAGGAAGGAATGTCATCTTTTAAGGAGTTGCCTTGTTGACGCTAGGAAAATGTTGCTCTTTATGGTTGAGCGGGTATTTATCTTATGGGGGAGGTTTGGTTGATGCCTAATGCAGATACACAATGCACAGTGCAGGGGAGAGGAGAGGGCAAAAGGCAGAAAAGAATTTTTCATGTTTAAATTTTTCTTGTCTTGCCATAAAATATAAATTTTATTTCACATATGTGTATATATTCTGGACTAAGGAGAAGGAGGTAGGGTCTGAGGCTGAAACCAAGCAGGACCCTGTGGGACCCTCCTGGGCACAAAGCCTTTCCAAGTCCCCCATTTCTTACTTGTAGGCTTCAGCCTCCTATACCTTCCCTGAGTACCAAAGTGCAGATTCAAACAGTTGCTTATCAGGGGAGGGAGGGGATGCAGAGACAAGGGGGGAGCAGTCAGGAGACAAGAGTGCACCCTTGGGGCAGGGTCCTGGTTCCTCCTCAAGGGATACAGAGAACAATATCTTTGAGTTCTTCTGTAGGAACTAAGACGCCCCACCCAGGTGGAGGATGGTGACTTCAGGCTGAGCACAAGTTTCCTGGAGCACCGTCTGTTACCTCACCACCAACCAATCAGAAGAAAGTCACACACCCTGCATCCCTCACCCCAAATTTTGCCTATAAAAACTCTCCCCAAACCATTGGGGAGTTCAGGGTTTTTGAGCACACACCCAAACAGGAGGGAAGGGGGTAGGGCACAACCTTAAGAAGAATGACATAGCCCTCGGACACAACGTTAACTTATTAGAACCAAATGGGTCCAAGATGGCAGACGAGTCAACTTCCACTAGAGCTTGAGCCTCAGTATACGCTCATAGTAACACATCAGCTAAATGACACACCCACAGGCACCATGACAGTTCCAAGATGACCTTAAAGGTAAAAAAGTGGGCAGTGGCCCAGTTCCTGGAAATCCCCACCCCTTCCCCAAAATAGCTGGAATACTCCTCCCACTCATTAGCCTATGAAATTACCCACTGCTCTAAAAACTGACAACCCCATACCCTGGCGCCACTTTCGCCTCCTGAGATGGCCTGCACTCTGTCTGTGAGTGTGTTTCTCTCTAAATAAATCCACTTCTTACCTATCATTTTGTCTCTCACTGGATTCTTTCTGCGATGAGACATCAAGACCGGAACTTCATTAAGTCCTGAGACCAGGTGTGTGATCTCAGTTAAAAGACCATGGGTTCAAGTCCCAGTCTGAGTTTTGGCTGGGTTCGAGTCCCGATGCATTGGTTCAGGTCCCAATCAGAGTTCCATGGTTTAAAAAGCACCTGTTCTCCTTGTTTGGCCCTGCAATAAACCTTTCTCTGCTCCAAACTGACATTTCAGTTTGTTTGGGCTCACGACGCGTCAGGCACACGGACTTGTGTTCGGTAACAGTAATGCTTCCCCTAAGCACTTCTGCTGCCCTTAGATGTCACATGGGAGTGACGTGGGATGTGCCTAGACTGCAGTTAAGGAACCCACTAAGGCTGGTCCCACGCGCTCATGAATCAGACCTTTCAGCTGGTCAGGGAAAGGGCAAGATGTTCTCTTTATTGCCTTTTGCCTTCAATACGGGCATTTCAGCTGGAGCTAAGACCATGAGAGATTTCACAGATGAATTTGCCCTCCACTGACGGAAGCATTCAATTACGATCCCACTTTGGTCGTGGAGTATTTCATGCATCTTGTGGCTGACTCTGCTTGCATTAACAGAGACTGAATGAAGATGGCTGCCCCCTCTTTCTTTTGTGTTGAACTGTTTTTTGTTTGTTTGTTTGTTTTTTAAGACGTTGCAGGGGAAAGACAATCAAAATTACCTCCTTTCTCTCTTTATACATGTGAATTGAATTTTTATGAACATGCTACATCATTTCTTCCATTTAGCTTCCCTATATACATAAAAATGTATTGCCCTAAGTGTGTGTGTGTGTGTGTGTGTCTGTGTGTACACAGAGAGAGAGAAAGAGAGAGTTTTCTGTAACTGAGTTTTATTTCTGTGATGAACTCGTAAGTGGATGAAACTTAATCTCAGCTTCTGCTAACAAGTGACTTAATCTGTATGGTACCTACTTACACCCACGATGAGAAGCAATTTATGACAAATCAATAGTAATGACAAGTTAACTGTCTCTGAGCTTTGGACTAAGAATGAGATGTATAATGTGTTTACCCAACCTCAAGTAATGCTAATATTAAAAATCAACTAGCAAAGGGAGGTCAAAACTCCTTTGACTTTCCCTTCAATGGTGAGGGATTGGAGTGTTGTAATGCAAATAATACTTACCCCCAGAGGACTAGGTGCTTTGAGTTGAAAATGAAAAAGAATTATCCTGAATGTGCTGGGCATTCCTTATGTATGCATTTCTCCATGTGACTCCCCCAGAACCAGTTGCTCTTTCTTAACAATCCCATATTTATTTGCATCAGAATTCTTTTTCAGCATCAGATGCATTCTGTTCAGCTGGTCACTGTGAGCCAGGCTAGACCAGTTACACCCCTCTCCCCACCTTGAACAGTGGTACAAAAAATTGAATATAGCTTGTGTTCCATTTCACCCCAAAAGTGGCTTGTTTTCTAGTCCCTTTGTGCCAAGGAAGCACTAATGAAGTCCCCACGCCCAGTCTCCCTGGGCTGCCTTGAGCTGCCATTCCTGAGCCAATATCAAGGTTCCCACTAGTTCCAGGAACCCCCTAATCTCTGTCCATTAAATCACCTTTAGCTTAAGTTAACCCAAGTGGGTTTCTTTCTGCTTACAAAGAAAGAAGTCTCGTCAGTATACCCACATATTTTTAAATATTTTTGATTTACTAGTATAGCTACTAAGTACCAATTCCGTGCCCAGAGTTTGACTGGACAGTCTGAAGAATATGTAGAATCCTTGCCCATCAAGAACACCCAACCAGTCCATGGATATGAATTGGGAAGATCTCAGTAAAGGAAAAGAGGAAGCAAGAAATTCTGTACCACAATGTGGAAAATACTGCATGTCTTTATATTTTGAAACAAAGTAAGAATCGTTTTTTCATTTTACACACACACACACACACACACACACACACACACACACACAAATTTAACACAGGCATCAAAAGGTCAAACAGAGCGTTGGCTCCGAACCAGAATACCTGGGTTGGCGAAGACACAGACAGTGACGGCATGGCTAACTGTTCATCAAATGTGCCTTCCTGGTGCTCTTGCTGGAAGCAGTCGCTCATCCCACAACTACATTTCCCAGCATCCCATTCCCTGTCATTTAGATGGAGTCATGTGACCAGACCTTGACTAGGCAATATAAGCAGATATTAAGTGTCTTAAAGATGCAGATGTGCCTTCTCTGCTTATTTTTTCCTTTTTTCCATCTTGTAATGGGATATCACATCCGTTTTATTTTTTTATTTATTTATTTTTTGGCCACGCCATGTGGCTTGCAAGATCTTAGTTGCCCGACCAGGGATTGAACCAGGGCCCCGGCAGTGAAAGTACCGAGTCCTAACCCCTGGACCACCGGGGAGTCCCTCACGTCCATTTTAGAAGCTTTGTGCTGATGTTGCCAGAGCCACACATGAAACAGATTACTGCTTTGAAGGGTTCTAGTCAACGATTCAGAAAAACCACATGGAGGGCTCTAGCTGTGAGAAATAAACTTCTACTGAGTTTGAGCCATTTTATATTTTTTGGTTTATTTTTTTCAGGGCGATTTTTAAAGCTTTATTGAGGTATAACTGATATACCAAAAAAATGCACATATTTAATGTATGCATTTTGATGAGTGTGGGCACATGCATACACCCAAAATACCATCACCACAATCAAGGTACTACATGTATCCATCATAGTGTTAGGTTTCTTTGTCATAGCAACCAGAATTATCTTCAATAGCACATTCAGATACACACCCACCATGAAAATTTCTGTTTTTACATGACTGTTTTGTTTTGGACACTGTATGTATATTCATGCCACACATATTTACTGAAATCCTATCATTTGCTAAGTATTCTCCTAGGACCAAGAGATAAGTCTAGTTTTCAATATTCTAGTATGCAGTCAAGTAATAATAGGCTTTTTTCCATTTGTGTAACATGTAATATATGAAGTCATTTTCACCTCCATTAACTGATGTGATTCCCACAAATTTCCTTTAGTGTGTGCAAGGTGGAGATCATTAACCCCATTTCAGGTGTAAATCCTGATATTCACAAATAAAGTTCTCTGAATTTTCTTTTAATAAAGTCAATAAGGACCAGAACAAAAAGGAACATTTCAATAAAACATACTACTTAGAACTATAGAGATAAATGCCCCAAATTTATCAAAATAGAGTGGTTGCCTCCAGCAAGGGAAAACGGGCAGGGACTTCCCTGGCGGTCCAGTGGTTGAGACTCCACACTTCTACTGCAGATCCCTGGTCGGGGAAGATCCCACATGCCACATGATGTGGCCAAAAATAAGGGGTGGGGGTGATGAGTGGGAAATGGGCAGATGGGACTGTTTTGTTTTTGTTTTGTTTTGATTTGTCACAAGTCTGGTTGAAATGCATGATTCTTTAAATTATGTCATACAGGGCTTTGATATTTTTCATGCAGTGAATTTTTACAAATTTTCTTTGTAGTTTTTCTCCCAAATGGCCAATTTCTTAAAAGATGAAAACGTCTCATACACACTGTAACTTTTGGTCTTCCCTTCAAATGAGCTGATATTTTCTAGTTCAGTTCGTTTGTATGCATGCATTTAACACCTACTGCATAACTGATTGAAAAACAGGTCAGTAAGTCATGTAGTATATACTTCTATAAAGCCATGTTTATAGAAGTATAAAGCCTGGTCTGAACTCACAGAACCCCCAAACTCGCTGGAGAAAGAAACTGGGAAGACATCAAAGCCTTAAGTGACTCTGGGTATTTCATACATTCTTACATGACATATTTTTCAGTTTTGTATCACTTAATTTCAGATCCATCTTACCATCCATAGTGTTTTATCATATGCAGATTTGGTTTTTAGTGCTATGTAAGATAATATTCCCTTTCAATGGAGCTTGGTGTTTGTTTGTTTATGGAATGTGTAATTAAAGATTAAGTTATTTGATACAGACTCTAATGTAGCCTAGGGATGGAAGCAGGCAGGGGAAACTCTTCCTGAAATGCAATCTAATTAGGCCACCACCTGCTGAAAACTTTCCAGCAGTTCATCACTGCCTTCACGCTAAAGCCCCAAACCCGTGCTGGGGTAACAAAGTTTGTCCTCATTTGGTTTCTGCCTGATATCAGGAGCCCTCACCCCACACCGACCCGCCCAAGCATCCAACCCCATCCCCTTCCCCTCCACTGACCATGGGCAACCATATAGATCTCAGAATGTGTGAGGCCTTCACTCGCCTCTAGGGCTGTTCCCGGGGTGTTGTGTTTCCTGGCTGTTTGGCTGGTCTCTCCTCAATTTGAAGTCCTCTCTTAAGAGACAACACTTCTGAAAAAATGATACAAAGGAACTTATTTACAAAACAGAAATAGACCCACTGACATAGAAGACAAACTTATGGTTACCAAAGGGGAAACAGGGGGAGGGGAGGGATAAATTAGGAGGTTGGGATTAACAGATACACACGACTACATCTAAAATAGATAACCAGGGATTTCCCTGGTGGCACAGTGGTTAGGAATCCGCCTGCCAAATCAGGAGACACAGGTTGAGCCCTGGTCTGGGAAGATCCCACATGCCGCGGAACAACTAAGCCCATGCGCCACAACTACTGAGCCTGTGCTCTAGAGCCCGTGAACCACAACTACTGAGCCCGCATGCCACAGCTACTGAAGCCCGTGCACCTAGAGCTCACGCTCTGCAACAAGAGAAGCCACTGCAAGAAGAAGCCCGTGCACCACAAGGAAGAGTAGCCCCGGCTCACCACAGCTAGAGAAAGCCCGAAAGCAGCAATGAAGACCCAATGCAGCCAAAAAATTAAATAATGAATAAAAAATAAATAAAAACATAAAACTCACCTGAGGGCGATGTTGCCTCAGGATGGAAGAAAACATGTCTTCAAGAGAGGATGAGGTGCTTTAGGATTTTAGGGATCCCTTTGTTAACTCTCCTGGGTTTATGTGTTTTTGTCTGATTACAAAGACAAAATTATCATTGGATGAACTAACATTGACCATGACCAAAATCACTCTGCCTGGTGGAAGTTTCCCCTCTCCTTGACATCCCTTATCATTTACACAGTTTTTTTCATACCAGCAGCAACTCACTTGCAAGATCAGGGTGCCCCGTAAAGGTCAAAAAAGCCCAGTGATTCCTTTCATTTTTTTTTAAAGAGAGATGCCAACACAAGTTGACAGAAACTGTGGAGTACTGTAAATGTTGACACTTTCTAAATAAATACTGTCAACACAGGCAAAAAAAATTGTGACATAATGGTACTAGTCACAAGATAATTATGGCATTTATAAAAATGTTAATTTACAGCCACTGCCAATCTGTTTTTGGCAAATGAGACAGAAGCCTGAAATGGTTTAGTGACCATCGGATGCCTCTCTCCCATCCTCCGATGGGACTCCTGTGTCGTCACAGCCTTCCTTGTAGACAACGCTTAAGGTCTTCACCTGAGGCGCTTGTGGAATGAGGTCCCCAGGCAAACTAGTCCTGCAAGCAACCCCCTACTCACCCCCATCCCATGGAAAGGCCATTTGAATGGATTCATCTTCAATGGTGACCAGCATGGCTTTGGAGTCAGAGAATTGAGTTTCATTCCTGACTCTGATACTTAGTAGGCAAAAGTCATCTTTTAGGAAATTTCAATTTCCTCATACATAAAACAGAGGTCTGCTGGCTGGTTGGAGAGACCATATGAGATACAAGATGTAAAGTAATTACACCACTGTGGTCTCTCAAGTATACTTTTCAGTAATCACTACCATCATTATGAAATATACGATTAAAATTTTTCAAACAGCAATAGCTATTAAAAATAATTTTACTCTGCACTTTTGAGGTGAATTTGAGGATGAAGGGCCGATGTGGTTCCAGTCACGGGTCCTAGGACAACACTGTTCATGGAGATGGGGCTTGATGAGTATTGGAAACTTGGGATCAGAGAACAAAACATAATAGTCTACCCTCCGTATTATGTCTTTAAAAATAGTTACCTAGCCAAAACCAAATTCATATAATTATCTAATCAAAATATATACAAAAATTTAAGTACATTTCCACTCCAAACTAAACGAATGCAGTAGTTTTGGCTGACTGCAAAAATGGAAATATATTTTTTGTTATCAAATATAATGCTTCCATGTCCTCCTCTCTCCCTCTCTCCCTCTCTCTCCCTCTCTCTCCCTCTCTCCCTCTCTCTCTCTCTATCCCTCCCTCTCTCCCTCTCCCAGGTCTTGCCACAGACCAATTCAACCACATTGTCTTGGGTGGGACTCACAGGTCAGTAATTTTCAAAGCCCCCCTCCCCAGGCCAATGACCGTCAGGCAGTTTGAGAACTGCTGATCAGTGGTTTCCAAACCCTGCAGGTGATTCTAAGGATGCTGAAGTGTGAGCCCTTGACCTCGGTCCTCCCAAGTGTGGATGGGGGATTTCTACGGCCTCTCCTTCCTTACTCACCAGAGCATGGGCATTTGTGCGAAATGTGAAAAGACTCTTGGGCAAGTAGAATATAAATGATAAGTACCCCAAATGTACTAATTCCCCAAGGCCAGGTCATTTAAACCAACCACCGGGCACCATTTGGGAACCAGTATGCTGCATCCAAGGACCAGATAATTCAAAGGGCTTTTATCTCAACATCTGCGATTCACAGTAGATGGTGAGTCTTTCCCGGGGGCTAGAGTAATGAGTCTCCATCTCTGTGGAATGTGGATCTCCCCAACTGGGCAGTTACTGTTTAATGGGTATGGAGTTTCAGTATGGGATGATGCAAAACTTCAGGAACTGGATCTACCTATCATACGATGGGAAATTAATTGGGTAGCAAATGAAAGACGAATTGGGGCAGATGCAAAGGAACGTGAGAAGTTCAGTAACGAGGCCGTCACAGCAGCCCAGTTCCAGGACATAATTCTTGCATCTTAAAAGGGAAAGAAGCAACCACTATGGAGAACAGTATGGGGGTTCCTTAAAAAACTAAAACTAGAACTACCAGGGCTTCCCTGGTGGCGCAGTGGTTGAGAGTCCACCTGCCAATGCAGGGGACACAGGTTCGTGCCCTGGTCCAGGAAGATCGCACACGCTGCAGAGCAGCTGGGCCCATGAGCCATGGCCGCTGAGCCTGTGCATCTGGAGCCTGTGCTCCACAACGGGAGAGGCCACAACAGTGAGATGTCCGTGTACCGCAAAAAAAACTAGAACTACCATATGATCCAGCAATCCCACTCCTGGGCATATATCTAGAGAAAAACCATAATTCGAAAAGATATATGCACCCCAGTGTTCATTGCAGCACTATTCACAATAGCCAGGACATGGAAACCACCTAAATGTCCATCGACTGATGAATGGATAAAGAAGATGTGGTACACATATACAATGGAATATTACTGACAAAGCAAGACAAATATCATATGATATCACTTGTATGTGGATTCTAAAAAAATGATACAAATGAACTTATTTACAAAATAGACATAGACTCAGACATAGAAAACAAACTTATATGGTTACCAAAGGGGAAAGGGATAAATTAGGAGTTTGGGATTAACATATACACACTACTATATATAAAGTAAATAAAAAACAAGAACCTACAGTATAACACAGGGAATTCGACTCAATATTCTGTAATAACCTAAACAGGAAAAGAATCTGAAAAAGAATGGATATATGTATATGTATATGTATATGTATAACTGAATCACTTTGCTGTACATCTGAAACTAACACAACATTATAGATCAACTATACTCCAATATAAAAGTTATTAAAATTAAAAAAAAAAAACAGATGCAGGGAGAGTCAGGAGCTGAATTCAAAGGAAAAGTTAAGTGACTAGATATGGAATCAAGGAAGCCAGTGATATCACAGATGACTGTGACTTGACCTTGCTTTCACGTGTTAAAAACTTAGGTGTCTTTAGGAAATATGATTAAATACCTAGAATGAGTTACTCACCACAGGTATAAAAGAGTCTAGGAAATACAGAATATACCAGAATCTGGGTACAGGTCTCACAGAGCAAACATTCCCCTATACATGAAATGAGTGCAGGAGAAACAGAAGATAAAGCCCTGAGAGATTAAAATCATTTAAATAACCTGGTGGCTTACTTTGTAATAGGAGAAAAGTCTATGAATACTTTTTTAAAAGTGAGTCCACTGGAATCTTAGCTTTTATTTATTTATCTTTTAATCTAGGTAAGAACGGCCATGCAGAGTAAAAGGATCCTAGTACGAAGAAGGAAAAAGTGAACATATTCTGGGTTTTATTCTTCATGACAAAGCCTAGTGAACAAAATCAGATCTATTTTGCCAGCTCGGACATTCAGCTAAATGTGCTGAAGAAACCCCGGTTGGATTCATGGTTGACTGTCAATTCTAAACCTCTCCCTCTGAGGCTAGGTTTTTTTGTAGCAGAGAACGCTCATGCTGAAAATGCTGAAAGATCGAAAAATAAAGGCTTAATTTGGGTGCTTACACCTTTTTAAAAAATAAATGTATTTATTTATTTATTTATTCATTTATTTTTGTCTGCGTTGGGTTTTCGTTGCTGCGCGCGGGCTTTTCTCTAGTTGGGGTAAGCAGGGGCTACTCTTCGTTGTGGTGCACGGGCTTCTCATTGCTGTGGCTTCTCTTGTTGCAGAACACGGGCTCTAGGCATGTGGGCTTCAGTAGTTGTGGTATGTGGGCTTCAGGAGTTGTGGCTCACGGGCTCTAGAGCGCAGGCTCAGTAGTTGTGGTGCACGGGCTTAGTTGCTCCGCGGCATGTGGGATCTTCCTGGACCAGAGATCGAACCCGTGTCCCCTGCATTGGCAGGCGGATTCTTAACCACTGCGCCACCAGGAAAGCCCCTGCTCAGGCCTTTATTAGGCTCAAAATGATCACTTTTTTATTAAATGGAAAAGGACTGTTCAGCTTCTGCGAACAAACATCTCAATCACGTTGGTTTCTATTTCATCCCATGATGAATAGTGATTAATTACACGTTGATCATTTTCATGCTTGGGACCCTACATAATGCCAATGCGATCATCAACCAGCAAACAGGGGTTGAAATGCCTTTGGTTTGTGCCACATTGATGGTTGATTGGAGTCTTGTTATGCAAATACAGCTCCCCACTGAGAGAGGAAAGATGAGAATAAAAGTGTTCTACCCAATGAGGTGGACATTCCCTGCATAACTTGTGTGTGTGCCTTTCCAGTTTCTCTTTCATAACATCACCCTTTTTCTTTCAACAGAATTACTTTTTATTCGTGGAACAGTTTTGTAGTAACTCCTAAAATTAAGGACTTATGTATTTTAACAATATTTTGTGCTGTCTTGACATCTGGGGAAATCAGGAGGGTCTGGAACTGCTAGTCTCCCCGCTGGTGTTCACTTTTAATCAAAACACCTTCTATTTATGAGAATGATATTTACAAGAATATTTACAAGAATGATAATATGAACATAGTGGGAATTATTTGGCAAACTGGTCACAGAAGGTAATATGCTCGTGTTGAATTTTTATTCTAACAAAAATTCTTATAAAAGCCTTGTAAACCATCTATCAGGAAAATGCATTAGACTCTTTTTACTACCTGCCCTATAGGCTATCAAAATATTCGCATAGGGGCTTCCCTGGTGGCGCAGTGGTTGAGAGTCCGCCTGCCGATGCAGGGGACACGGGTTCGTGCCCCGGTCCGCAAAGATCCCACATGCCGCAGAGCAACTAAGCCCGTGAGCCATGGCCACTGAGCCTGCACGTCCGGAGCCTGTGCTCCGCAACGGGAGGGGCCAAAACAGTGAGAGGCCCGCGTACCGCAAAAAAAAAAAAAAAAAAAAAAAAAATCACATATTTAAACCTTTTCTTATTAACGAAACCCTTTCTTTCTTCTTTATGGGATATTTATTTTCTGATGTATTAAGCCAACAAGAGAAAAACTGATCTGATGTTTACTCTTATATATGCTTTAATATAAATATGCATGAGTCTCAAATATATATTTTTTTCCGACAACTGCAAGCCCAAGTGTTTCTCTCCTAAAGGCTCCAGGAAAGATTGTTAAAATAGCTTTATAATTAATCCTTCCCTGTATATGAAATTTCTCATTCTGTTGTTCTCATTACAACCCCCATGTTAATCTCTTACCACATTTCAGTAACCAAAAGAAATTTATTGAAAGGTTGAAGAACGGACCAAAAATCACTTGTGCTGTTAATATGAACACTCTAAGAAGGAGATCCTCTAAAGGTAGAGAAATACTACATCTGATTTTCTTTAACCTTCTACTCCCTGAACCAATACTGAAAGGCTGAAGAACTGGCCAAAATCATCCCTGAAATTAAGATCAATATTATAAGAAAGAGATCCTCAAAATAGGAAGCTGATACATTTGATTTTCTTTAACATTCTACTTACTGATCCTCTGAGTGGAGGGCAGTGGCTGTTTAAATGTAATGTACATAATATCCAGCCTGGGTTCAGCCTATTTGTTATGAGCTCAGATTCTGGATTCAGATGCCCTGGGTATACACCCAGCCTCCACCTCTTCCTTGCTCTGTTCTATCACCTTAGGAAGTGTATTGCAGAACTGCAGCAGCTGTGAGGATGTAGGCAGTGCCAGGAGGATCAAGCTAAGAGAAACTCAGCTGAGAGTTTCACAGAGAAATTAAATGAGACCTTGATCAAGACTTGCCTGAAGGCCACCCTGCTGCTGTTCTTTTTCGTTTATGAGAACCAATAAATTCTCTCAGTTATTTAAGTCAGACTGAGAATGGATTTATGTCCCGGGTCACCACAAGTACCCTAGCCTATGCTGGCCCACAGTTAACAGCACTTGGCCTTTCTGACTGATTTAGCCTCTTCTGACAGATGGACACAGGCCTTAATGCATAACTGATCATGTATTTTCTGTTCATGTCACATTACAATGTGCTCTGAACTTTAAGTCACTCTGCACAGAGAGGAGGAACAAGAAAACTGTGAAAACAAGAAAAAGTTTTGCTCAAAAAAAATAGGGAGCCCAAGGGGGTTGCAATCCCTCAGCGCTTGAAGAAAAGACTATGTCCCATGTCAACAGTTTCCCTGGATGTCTTGCCCAGTCTTCTATTGTATTTCTTCCCAGAGAGGCCCTTCCCACACTGAAGACTCTTCCTAACTTATCTGTGGTAAAAAAAAACTTCCCAGTCTGTGTGTGTTAATGGCTGGGTGAAAGGAACACAGATGGTGAATGTGTAGAGAGAAAGCATCTTTCCCAAACTCCTCCCAGATATCTGCTAGGAAGAAAAGGGTTAGCAGCAGGCTTGCAAACCACTCTCTTCCTTTACTGGGAGCGCCCTGGGAAGGAAGAAAGACCACACACTCTTACTTCTTAATAAATAGGAGATGGCATTGTTGCCAGATGAAATACAGGCTGCCCAGTTAAATTTGATTTTTCAGGTAAATTATTTTTTAGTATGAAAATGTCCCCAATATTGCATGGGATACACTTATACTAAAAATATAATCCTTGTTTATCTTTTTTTTTTCTTTTTTTGGCCATGCAGCTTACGGGATCTTACTCCCAACCAGTGATTGAACCCGTGCCCCCTGCATTGGGAGTGCAGAGTCTTAACCCCTGGACCACCAGGAAAGTCCCTCCTTGTTTATCTGAAATCAACATTTAACTGGGCATCTTGTGTTTATATGTGTTAAATCTGATGATCTTAGCAGGAAACCTTCTGGGAAACACTACAATGGTATTTGCTAGCAGGAGATGCCTTATTTGTTAGCATGATATACTTGGTCTGTCTAGTGGGCATATGGTAAATATATCTGGAATCCAAGTATGTATAAGACATGACTGCTTGAAAAATGACCCATACGTTGTATACCTATTGAAAACTAAAGGTGTTTCATAACCAAACACCAACCTTTGGGGACCAATCGTGACCACATGTTTGATGACCACATACATGCCCTCTACTCACGTCTCCTGCAGAAGGGCCTGCTCCATGGGAGCTGAGCTGGGTGGCACACTCCAGCTGGGACACCTGTGACTCCACTGTAGCTTCATCTCAGGCCATGCGTCCCCCAGACTGCCCCCCATAAGCGGGGAGTGCGGCATGATGCTGGGCCATTCCCGCCTGACCCGGGGTTTCTCCAATGGTCATCTTTGGCTCGGAGACTTCCTAATGACCTGGCCAAGACCTTCTCGGGACTGCCCTGCCCACTCAGTCCTTCCTTCCCCCTCTCCTTTCACAGGTGTCAGCCCTGCTTCACGGACTGAAGTCTCTCCTTGCCTTCCCGTACCTCACGGGCATCTCCCCCAATAAATCTATCCCGTTGAATCCCCTTTGAGCATATGCTTTGAGGAGCTCAAAAGTGCATCACTTGGAGACCTCATTTTGCTAAATCTGACCCATCATGAGTCCAAATGAGTCAAGAAAGGACCTGTAGAGCTGGGCTGATGGTGTTGGACCACTGCCTGCCTCACTTCTGCCTCAGAATCACTTATGTCTTTGAAATTATTAGTAAAGCTTGCCGTTGGGTATTGTCAGTGGACCCCAGGAGTCCAGTTTGACAATCCAAAGCTTTGTGGCATCTCATCTGTTTTTCTTCTCATCCCTCCCAACCAGGATCCCACTAAATAAATATCTGTAGTTTATATATTTACATATACTGTAGATTTTATATATATATATATATATATATGTAAACCAAAGGCTCAAATACTGACAATTTAGCACAATCTTTATGAACACTAGACAACGACAAACTGAAAAGTCATGATCTACTCCTGGTACGTTGGGTGACGGATTTCTCTCCTGTGTGACTACATTCTGTTAATATCCAGCAGAGTCATAATCCAAGGTTGGGCCACACTGTCTGTTATGGTGGTGAATTGTGTTCCACAAAATTCATACATTGAGACCCTAAACCCCAACATCACTGAATTTGGAGATAGGGTCTTGAAAGAGGTAATAAAGGTTAAATGAGGTCATAAGGGTGGGGCCCTAATCTGATAAGGCTGATGTCCTTATAAGAAGAGGAAGGGAGATCAGAAACGTGCTTGCATGGAGAAAGACCACATGATACAACAAGAAGGTGGCCATCTGCAAGACAAGGAGAAAGACCAATGCTGCTGACACCTTGATCTTAGACTTCCAGCTTCCAGGACTGTGAGAGGACGGATTTCTGTTCCTGAAGCCACCTGGCATGTGGTAGTTTTTTTATGGCAGACTGAGCTAACTAATGCACTGGATTAATAGGCAGACAAGTGTCTACACTCATATTTTTATGGTGGCTCCATGGAGTCATTCAGGGACCCAGGCTCCTTCCAGCTTATATTGTTTGGCCATCCTCTTCATCTGGCCAAGAGATGAGGGAAGGGGTAGTGTGAAGGACTGAGCAAGTGGTAACATCACATTCCATTGGCCAGAACTCAGTCTAAGGATGCTGAGAACATCATTGAATTAGATGTCCAGGAGGCAAGGGCAATGTCTGGTAACCAAATGGGCAGTTTCTGAGACAATAATATTCTCCATCCTTGAGCATTGTTGAGACAACTGAAGGAGACAATGCAAGTGCAGATTTTGCTCTATGTCTGGCTCATGACCTAATAAGTATTAGCTATTCTTTTATTAGGTGTGCAAATTATACCTGAAAATAATTGCAGACAAGCCCAGATACCCAATAAGCACTGGCTGTTATCATTGTTACTACCAGGTCATTGTTTCAGAGTTGTATGTGAGCCCTTTCTGTAAAGCCAGTGAGCCAGAAGTGGATGGAAGTCCTCCTCCCAGAAAGGAAAACGGGTACAAAACTACTCGACACCTTTTTTCTGGAGACAAACGGATATGAAAAATGTACTATGTGAAAAGGCAGTTTCCCCTGGAGCAGCTTCCTCTGAGCATACAATGGAGCTCAGAGACCCAAGATTTCCTGTTTCCCTCGAAGCTCTAAACTATTCCTGTGGGAGTAGGCTAAAATATCCTCATAGGTGGAGCAAAAAAAAAAAAGAGAGAGAATTCAATTCAGATGCCGGAGGGACTTTAGAGGTAATATAATACCCTTTCCTTCCATTCTCAAAGGAGGAGAAGGCAATAAAAAAAGATTATGAATGTCTAGAGCTATTGGCAGGAACAGATTTTAAATAACACATTTTGATTCATCAGCTTTGATCCAAAATCTTTATTATAGCAAATGGTGGTTATTAGATAAAGATGCCTCATGTATCCTCAACAAGGGAGCAATGGTGCTTTCAACCCATTTGAGCTGGTTAAGCTTTCATGGATTAAAAGCCTTTTAATAATATCTGCTGAAAAGTATGTCTCTCCCAGTGCCATGCAGTAACAAAAATCATTGTACAACCATTATGTGAAGCTTGGACCGGAAAGATAATTGTCTCGGTTTTATAAAGTTAGGGGGAGTGATGGATCATGCCATGAAGTTTCGGCCGTGCAATTCTGCTCAATAAGCACTCAGAAGTCCAGATGTTTATCTGAATTGCAGGACCTACAGAGACACGTTTCTGCCCGTCGGCTTGTCCAGGAGCAGTTTTATCTCTTTTTGCTACTAAGGAGCACAGTCAGGTGGCTCAACAAGAGAAGAATGGGGATGGAGAGAAAGGATCAGGCGTTTTCTCCTCTGGCACACACAACAGAGATGGGAGTGGAAACCAGACGCTGCCCTGCTTTCAGATGAAACAAGAGCCACCCCGCCTGTAGCACCTGCAAACCTCCCTCCCTTGGGGACTCTTTGGGACACCCAGGACCCTGAAAGAGGCGCAGGGCAGGTTTTCAGGGCAGGCCACGTGCTGATATTGCCCTGTCTTCCCTGGATCCAGGTGAGCAAACATCTGTCCAGCTTTGCCTTCTCTCCAGCACCTGAACCCACACTGAGAACCTGCTAGGAGCAGAGACCTTCTCCAGCAGAATCAATATCTCACTATTCATTAGCTGACTTGGCCTTTAAAATAACTTAATTCAATAAACCCCTTTCTCTTTCCCTCCCTTCTCCCCTTCCTCACCCCCTTTCCACCTCTTTCTTTCCCATTAGCCCTCAACATCACATTCTCCTTTCTGTATCATTTGTACACAATCAGACTTGAAGTTGAGGTCCTTTGCGACTGTTCCTAAAAGATCATACAGATGTGTATCTTTTACCGGGATCACTACTCTGTGATCATAAATGCTTTCTGATCTCCATTTGCCCCCAGTATCAGGAGCCACTTAGTTCGCATCTAGAATAACAGATGAAAAGCAAAGCTATACACCTGCCATAGGTCAAGACTCCCTTGTACTAAGACACACACACACACCCCTACCTGAGCCTGGGTAGCAATTTTTTTCCACCTAGCATCTGACTCCTTTCAATATCCACCAAAGAAACGAAATGGTGCAAACCATTTGGGACACTTTGTAGGAAGCTTTAACCTAAAGGACATTCATAACGCTGTTTTTCCAAAAGTGTTCTATTTAAGTGAATGCACCAGAGAACAAAAAGGAAGTTTTCCCCTTCTTGATCAAAAGGTAACCTATTTTTCAGAGTGTTCTTTACTTTCTCGTGGAAAAGAGCCTAATATTGGGGCATAAATATGAGAACAGATTAAAACAATCCCCCCTCTCCTTCAGAGGCCAGAGATAGTAAATTACACATCCTAGGAGAAAATATGGGCTACCAGAGGAATGTGTTAGTTTCAATTTGGTAGAAAATAAAAGAGCATCCCTTCAGTTATTGTAAAAATGCAGTTATAAAAACGAATAAGGCTTCCCTGATGGCGCAGTGGTTGAGAGTCCACCTGCCGATGCAGGGGACACTTGTTCGTGCCCCGGTCCGGGAAGATCCCACATGCCGCGGAGCGGCTGGGCCCGTGAGCCATGGCCGCTGAGCCTGCGCATCCGGAGCCTGTGCTCCGCAACGGGAGAGGCCACAACAGTGAGAGGCCCGTGTACCGCAAAAACAAAAAAAAAGAAAAGAAAAGAAAAGAAAGCAGCAACCCTAAGGGTTCATGCGGAACGTCAGCTTTGCAGTTTTGCCGCTGTTGGCGTTATAGGGAGCAAAGAGAAAGTGAGGATGCCAACCGGCCTTGCTGTTTGCTTACAGATGATACGGGAAAGAGCCATCTGGATCATCTACGATTCAGGCACTGTGTCCTCTGAAGGATCAAACTAGAACTCCTCAGAAGTCCCCGAAACACCCTGTTGAGCTTCGTAACTGTCATGGTTTGAACTGTGTTCCCCTAAACGTGTGTGTTGACGTCCTCAACCCCAGCACCGCTGAATGGGCCTTTATTTGGAAATAGCGTCTTTGGAGATTCAGTTCGTTAAGACGAGGTCATGTTGAAGCAGGATGGGCCCGATGAGGTGTCCAGTGTCCTGGGCTGGCCTCGCTGCTCCTCCACAGGCTACGAATAAAAACTGAGTGGATACCAGAAAAATTAGGAAGTGATGCTATCCATGTAAACAAATTGTAACCGAACAGGACCCTATGGGGCTTTCCCCGGACAGGCCTCCCCCACATCCTCCGCTTCAGCTCCTCTCTGAAGGATCTAGATAATAGTTTTGTTTGTTTGTTTGTTTGTTTTTGGTAAGCGGGCCTCTCACTGTTGTGGCCTCTCCCGTTGCGGAGCACAGGCTCCGGACGCGCAGGCTCAGCGGCCATGGCTCACGGGCCCAGCCGCCCTGCAGCATGTGGGATCTTCCCGGACCGGGGCACGAACCCGCGTCCCCTGCATCGGCAGGCGGACTCCCAACCACTGCGCCACCAGTGAAGCCCCTAGATAATAGTATTCGATGCAAATTTCCTGAGTTGTTTTGCAGATATGAAAACCCCCCACCAAATGGAAGAACTGCTCGAGGACCATGAGCCCGTAGCCCCAGGCCTCCTGGAGCCTAAGGACGGATACCGTGAACCCTTGTGACACCACCTTGCTGCCTCACCATCAGACAATCTGAGAACCGTGCGCAAGCTGATCACGTACCCTGAGGCGCCATCCCCACCCGCCTCCCCACACTCACCTGGCCTTTAAAAATGCTTTGCCAAAACCCTTCGGGGAGCTCGAGGCTTTTTAGGTCATGGGCCACCGCGCCTCCTCGCGTGGCCCTGTAATAAACCTTTCTCTGTTCCTCCGATGTTTCACTTTGTTTGGCCTCACTGTGCATCGGGTACATGAACCTGTGGTAACAAAATAAATATGGTCACCATAACACCCATGTATTCCTCTCCTCTGAGCTCAGAGGAAACACCCACTGGGAAACACTCCTCCTTACTTCCTCTTTCTCAGAGTTTCCACACTTCTCTCTGTACGGTCCTATTTTGTACTCAGACCTGTCAATACACAGGTATTTTTTTTTAATTGGGGTATGGTTAGTTTACAATCTTGTGTTAGTTTCAGCATACAGCAAAGTGAATCAGTTATACATACACATATATCCACTCTTTTTTAGATTCTTTCTCCATATAGATCATTACAGAGTACTGAGTAGACTTCCCTGTGCTCTACAGTAGGTCCTTATTAGTCATCTATTTTATATATAGTAGTGTGTGTATATCAATCCCAATCTCCCAATTTATGCCTCCCTCCCCTTACCCCCTGGTAACCGTAAGTTTGTTTTCTACATTTGTGACACTATTTCTGTTTAATACACACTTTATTTTAACTGTCATTCATCTTCCTGAGGTCAATGGTCAAATCCTACCCAGCCTTCTACCTCTCATACTTAGAATAGAACCTGGCATATTAATTCATCCGTTTATACATTCAACAGGTTTACTGCACGCCTACAAAACCTGCTCCCAAGATAAAAGCTGGGAATATAACAGGGGGTGAAACCAGACCTGCCCCAGCCCCACGAGGTCACACAGTTGCAGTGGGGAAACAAACATCAATCAACTCTGCACGAAAAGGTGTGTAAAACAACCCCTGGGTGAAGGCAGAGCTCTGTGGTCCTGCTATCATGTAAACTAGCGTGATGGGATCCGGGCTACAAAGAAAATCCACTTGGTTGCCTAAGAACATAAAGTAGTGTGGTTTGACCTGCTTTTGTAGCATCAAAGCAGTCTTCCCTAAGAGAGTACAATTCGAGAGCCGATACCTGGAGGGTGAATAGCAGCTAAGCAGGTAACAGCAGGGGAGGAATGTCCAGAGCTCAGGGAAACCGTGGACTAAGGGACATGGAAGAGGATGGCTGTGGAGCTGGGCTGTGGAAGCGCAGGGGCTCCGGGGGTGGGAGGCTGGAGGGTGCACAGGGCTGGAAGGCGCCTGGCTTTGACAGAAATGTTTAAATATTTGCTTTTATTCCAAGAACAGCGGGGAGGAGGAGGTTGGTAGGGAGAAAAGAATAGGATGAGATTTCCACTTAACATGACAGAGAATGAATCTGAGGGGTGAAGAGGGGATGCGGGGGACCAGTTAGAAGGCTCCAGCCCATCAAGGGGTGTGGGCTACGAGTCCAGGGGGAGTGAGCAAGCTGGAATGAAATGGGGAGCAGGGAACAAAGCGTGAAAATGGAGGGACACAGAGGAACCTGGAAAGATCTGTACCTACATGGATGCCCATTTACATGAATATGTGGTAGGTTATTATCTTAGGCGTCTCTTAGTTCTCGTGAGAACTATATGGATGAGATGAGACAGGTGAATAAATGAAAGAGTTGGGCAAATTTAACCAGGTTTCCTTATTGCTAGACATTGAGCTTTTATATCCTGGCGTACCTCGTAAGTCACTTAGATAAGCTATTGTTTAAGACTTCTACGAAATGATTTGGCTATGAAAGTATTTGTTTTCTCAGAAGCACATCTTTTTTATTTTTGGCTGTGCTGCACAGCTTGGGGGATATTAGTTCCCCTGCCAAAGATCTAACCCGTGCCCCTGGAAATGAAAATCACTGGACCACCAGGGAATTCCCAGAAGGACATCTCTTAAGAAGTGTTCCATACAAAACAGAATCGGGGGAAATTCCTTGGCAGCCCAGTGGTTAGGACTCTGCACTGTCACTGCTGAGGGCGCACATTCAATCCCTGATTACAAGCCGATGGCCCAGCCAAAAAAAAAAAAAAAAAAAACCTGAATCAGGAAGACAACCCAACCGTCTCATTTTGCAGGAAGGGAAAGTGGGAGGGTCTGGAGAGGAAAAGGTTTCCAAGTTCTCATCCTGGGCCTAGAGTCAGAAGGAGAAACCTCACCATCATCCCCTTTAAAAGGGGGCACTTTGGGTTTATTCTAGCCCTGGTACCAATTCTCCCAAGGATCCAGAGCTCAGCCTTTGGAGAGCCACCCCTCTGCTCAGGACTACTTGTGCATTTGATCAACACCACTGTCACCTACAAATTGGCACTTGCCATCTACCTCTACAAGGATCAAATTATGAGCTTCTGCAGCTGCTGAGTTTCAACACCCCCTGAAAGGAATTCAGGGTGGAGGTCAGGAAGGAGGCCCTCTGTGCTCTGGGAAAAACTAGCAGAACAGGTCTTCAGATAGATATTTTCAGGAGACGATTTTATGGGTCCAATTCTTGCATCTCCTCGTGTCTAGAAAAGCCCTAAAAGCCTTCATGGTGACGTCTGCCCCTCGTGATGAGCAGAAACCTTCGGCAAAAAATATGTGCTTGAGTACATCTACTTCCCGGTCACCAAAATCGCATCTATACTGACCTCCCCCCTCCCCCCGCCAGCTCTCTGGAGCAGTTTCTCAGCTATCTGACAGCTATCTGCTGTCTCCTGGACTATAGTCCTCATTTTGCCCCAAATAAAACTTAACTCACAACTGTCATGTTGTGCTTTCTTTTTTTCAGTCGACACTGCCATTCCTCAACCCTAAACAGAAAGCATCCTGCTTACAACGCGCCACTCCGGAGTTGGCTGTGGTCCAGCTCTGAGACGCAGTCTGTGACTTTTCCGCTCTCTCCTTTTGTGCGCATGCATCTTTGCACTTGAAAGTTCATGGGCTCTCTCCCCAGATGCCCCCTTAAGCTGCTCTGGCATGTTCCCAAGTGGTAATAAAGGCACTGCCCCTGCCAAGAGCTGCCTTTTTCTGTGCTGAAATAGGAAAGAACCAAGAAATAAAGCTTTTGAGAAAGGACAAGAAGACAAAGAGGCTTGCCATCCTGGGAAGAGTCTTTAGAATTTTGCACGTGACAGAGCCACACGGAGTTCTCAGAAGGCAACCCAGGAGGGAGAGAAAGGCAAGAGGAAACATTCCCAATAAACAGAATGCAACATCAAAGGCATAATTATTTTTCTGGGGTGGATTTTTTGGGTGAAAGAGTTGTAATTAATTGTGGGCAACGTCCATGTCCCAGCAGAAGCCGATGGCAGTGGCCTCAGCGGTGGGCAGCCTGCTGGAAGTTGACCAAAGCCGGTCACGTGCAGTCTCGTTCATGTTTGAGGGCTTATTCTCACCTAAATGTGGTCCCTAGGAAATAGGCAGGTTAGCCAGGCAAGATAGAAAGCCATTGACAATGCCCAAGCTGTGGGCTTTTCCAGAGAAGATGCTTCCCTGTCTGTGCATCCATTTCTTCCCCTGGATGGTGGCTCTTTGCAGGCAGAGATGGGGATGGGATTCATTTTCTAGGGCAGCCACACAAATGCCCCAAACTGCTTAGAACAACAGCAATCCATTCTCACACAGTTCTGGAGGCCAGAAGACTGAAATCCAGGTGTGGGTGAAGCCACCCTCCCTCTGAAGTCTTCGATGTTAAACAGGCTTCTGACATTCAGAGACACAAGTTTCTATGCCCATGACTTTATTTCTTCCCCCAACATCCTTCTCTCAGTAACTGACACCACAGTGCATCAACCAGGGAGACATCCTCCTTCTTCCTCTTTTTCTTGCACCCTACGTCACCTATGAGTCATGTCAACTCCACCTTCAAAGCACAGCCCAATCCTCCGTCTCACCCACCTTGCCCGCCACTGCCCCCTGCTCATAAGCTCCGTTAGGTCTCATCGTACCAAGGTCGACTATCGATTCCTCAGCATGCCATCCCATATGACCTGACCCCATGGTCTCTGGAACTTGTCACCCTCCTCCTCTTCATGTCTACACCCCACCAGCCCCTCTCTCTTCCTTGAACCCCCAAGCAAGACATCAAAACATCCTCACAGCCTGCTCTTTACATTTTTGTTCAGATTTCCTCCTTTTTAAAATTTTATTTATCTATTTATCTTTGGCCATGCCGTGTGGCATATGGGACCTTAGTTCCCCGACCAGGGATCGAACCCACAGCCCCTGCAGTGGAAGCACGGAGTCTTAACCACTGGGCCATCAGGGAAGTCCCTCTCCCCCCGTTTATACAACAAGGTCAGCAATTTTTTTTTTCGGTAAATGCTCACATGGGAAATAGTTTTGACTGTGGGAGCCCTGTGGTCTCTGCTGCCCTTGTCACGCAAAAGCGACCACAGAAGATACTTAAACAAATGACTGTGCTGTGTTCCAATAAAACCTTTTTTATGGACACTGAACTTAGAAATTCAAACCATTTTTATTAAAAAAATTTTTTACTGAAGCATAGTTGATTTACCATATTGTGTTAGCTTCGGGTGTATAGCACAGCGATTCAGTTATACATATATACGTGCCTTCTTCTGCTTCCCTTCCCTTCTAGGTTATTACAAACTATTGAGTAGCGTTCCCGCTGCTCTACAGTAGGTCCTTGTTGGTTCTCTATTTTATGTACAGTACTGTGTATATGTTAATCCCAACTTCCTAATCAAATCATTTTTCCATGCCATGAAATATTCTTCTTTTGATGGCTGCTCCTCCTACCTGTCTCGTGGTGGTTCCTTCTTTATTTCTTTAGTTGTAGAGAATGTTTTCTGCTAGTCTTCAGGTCATTCTCACCAATAATTGCTCAGCCAATGGTTGTACTTGTGGTGTGCCAGTGGGAGGAGGTGAGTTCAGGGTCTCCTTACCCGGCCATCGTGGCCACACACCTCCCCAGCCACTAAGCGTTATTGATCCATGAGCGTGTCACCCTATACATCACAATCTCCCTGAGGGTGGGGACCAGGTCGGGCTGATTCACCGAAGCATCCTCAGACCTAGCACCATCTAGTTTGCGGACGACCGTCAATTAATCCCTATCAACTAGACGCATGAAAGGCAGTCCAGATGAGTAGGATCTGAGCATTTGCAAGATTGAATTTCAAACATGTACGTCTGAAACTGTGAGATAACATGGCCGGTCTTTTCTCTTGACACAGTTTTTCTAACTACATTTAGCCTTGATGTTGTCAATTTTCCTTGAGTACCAACAACCCTCTTTGATTTCTTTTACTTCTTTTTTGTTTAACTTTTATTTCTAACTTTAAAAAAAATCCTGTCTAGTGGTTGAATGCCCATTTACCAGCAGGAATAAACAGATGTCTCTCATTAGTACAAGATGGCTTTCGTCCTTCCCACAACTTTAATTTTATTTTCTCTTTTAATGCTCCTCAAGAGAGCGTACGGAATAAAGCCTTCAGACAAATAATACAATTTCACAAGTTTCCACCTTGGCAAAACTTGCAGAGTTTAGACAGAGGACACTGCAGACTGTTGATCTGCTCAGGGGTCAAATGAGACACATTGCCCAAGGAAACAACATCACCAATATCAGTAACGAAAACAAGACAGTCTCTGTGTCATTTGATATTATATATCTGATGCTGAAAAGTGCTGGGCGTTTCCTAGGTAATTACTAAATATTTAACAGATGGATGAATCAAGAATAAAAGGAAGAAAAACTCATTCACAATGTATTTTGCTTTCCCGGTCTTCTTGGTCCATATACATCCTAAATAATTTTGTCGTTATTGTGATTTTTATATGTTTTAATTATTTTATCAGCCACCTCCAAGAAGACTGTAACCCTCAGAAATCTACCATGACTTCAGTGTCTTGGAGCTGAATACTGGACAGGACCTAGAAAAAAATGGCTGGGAAACGGATAGGTCAAGGGCAGAAAGGGAAGGATGGCACAGACTGGCTGAGTAAAAGCTAATGTTTGAGGATAACTGGGACATAAAAAGGAGTAAATAGGATCAATGTATTCATTAGCAATGTGTTCAGCTGCAAGTAATAGAAAATTCAGTTATTATTTCCTTAATCCATAAGGATACTTATTATTTAGCAAGAAGCACTGAAATGCATGCAGAATTGGGTCAACAACCCAAAGATGCCATCAGGGCTCCAGACTCTGACCTCCATCCTCAGCACATTGGCTTATGTACGGAATCTTGGACCATGTAGTATCTAGATGGCTGTGATTATACAGGCACTGCATCCTCATAGCATAGCCCCAACGGGAGGTAAAGGGGCAGAGAGGGGCCTTCTTACATTGCTTCTACTTTCATCAGAGAAGAAAAATATTCTTGGAAATGCCAGCAGATTTCTCAGTATATCTCAGTGGGTCACATGATGCATCCCAGCACCACTGATGGGCACAGAGGAAAGGAACTCCCGTGATTGGCTCAAACCAAACAGGATCTGTGCTCGGGACTAGGGGACCAGCAAAATGCTACTACCTAACATCTGAACAAAACTGAACAAAGACCCAACCACATCAGTGACTGTGTGTGGAGCGTATACTCATGGTGGTGGAGGGGGTGATTTTCTATGACAAGTTGACGGTTTCCAATGTCATCCAACTGGAGCTTATAGAACATTAAATTCACAGTGAAGAAGTAAGTGGTCCCCATTCCAGCTTTTTGGGGGGATGTTCTAATATTGCTTCCCCACTCTGTTTGCTGCTAGCTTCTGTCAAACACGTACTAATCTCTCTTTTTAACAAATAGGAAGCCGGCATCGGGATCACCCGTGGTGTAATATTTTCCTTTCATTGTATCTATTTTCATAATTATTTTTTATTTATAGCCAATGATATTGCTTTTCCATTCATAGTGTTCATGTGGTTTCCATTGTAAACATATTTTGATTTGAGCAATGTATTTTAAAAGGAAAATATTAAGTGATTAACAATGCAGATGGCACTGAAAATATGATCATCATAAGAATGTCAAATAAAAGACTGAAAATTGGGAACCTGGGTCAAAGGAATGGGAAAGAAAGTTTGGGGGCCTCTGAAAGCCTTTAGAATAACTTAGACCTATTAGGGGAAACTGAAGCTGTATTTACATTCATTTAAGGCAAAATCAACCAAAGCCTAAGGTTGTGTCAGGTCTTATTTTCCCAGGATGCCATCCTGCCTCTCCAAATAGACCCCCAAACAGTCCGGGGGTTGTTGTAGGTTTCTGTCTGGACAGAGAATGGGTTGTTTTATCACTCACTGAATGCCACGTGGCCACTTCTCCTCGAGGGCTGCCACAATGCCACTTGTTTCTGAAAAGAAGCTGAAGTATGCAAGGTCATGATTCAGGAGACATTGATTTTTGTCCTGAAATCTCAACTTCTAATGATGGGTGGAAGCCACGAGCTGATACATTTATGTCAGTGATGTGTGATTTATCTTTCAATCCTGTTTCTAAGTAAAGCAGTAACTTGAGTAAAGGAAAAGTGCTCAGTGGACAAGGTCATTATGAGTTGGTGTGGGGTGAAGGGTGGATTTTTAAAAAACGCATGAGGATGACAGATGAATGATGGACATCTGGGAAGGACTGAGCTCTAGCCATGCAGGGAAATTTGGGCAGAAGTCAAGACCCCGTTCAAGCAGAATGCCAGCACCAAGGAGAGATCTGTGAGTAACACTTGGTATTATCTTTCCTTCTGTCTCCACACAGAATCCGCCCAGATTGAGAAGCTCTTCAATTTCTGGAGGTCTCCTGGGTACCACAGTGTGTAACAGAGTGTGAAGTAAACTGGCAAAGTGCAACACAAATTAAGCATGTTAAGCAAAACAAGAGTGTCATTTTCTGTAGCCAGAAGGGACTACAGTACACAACTTCACCTCTCTGTCTAGACAACTTGTGATTTTCTTGATCTAGGACCTGTGGTTTTGAGCAAAAGGGTAAGGATAGATTCTTCTGGAAAATTTTTTTGACAGAACCCAGAAAAGCAGCATGTGACAAGTGCCAGCTGGTAAAGGCAGGTTCCAATTGCCTTTTTTTTTTTTTTTTGGTGAATATTTATGTTCTCTTTTTCAACGCAAACTCTGTTGAGTCCTCAGTGGAGAAATACATCAAAACCTCTTCAATCCTGACTCTTGTGCAGATTGAAAAAGTTTAAAGGATTAGAAATGTGAAAAAAGAAATACAATGTTATTACTGTCAGATTCACATGGAAGATAATTTAAATAATGTGGACAAACATCAAAGCTCAACCATTTTACGTAATAATGAATAATAATAGTAACTAATAATGAAGTGTCATTACCTTGTCAGGACTGAGAATTTTGTTGTTTTTCCTTTAAGAGTTTGCAATAACCCTGCCCGTTACTCATATTTGTCGTGTCAACTTGGGCTCTTTTTCTCTGCACAGTAAAGGTTTTCTTAATGCCCTTTCAACTCACCTCATCCCAATTACCATGACTTTCAAATTAACCGCATCTGAATCAGTGGGGTTTGTGGGATTCTACACTGACAGGTTAGCTGCACTGATGGAAAAAATCACAGGAAGATTTTCAATGCTGTACATTTTTTATCAAAGTATAGTTGTACAATATTATATAAGTTATAGGTGTGCAATATAGTGATTCACAATTTTTAAGGTTATACTCCATTTATAGTTATTAGAAACTATTGGTTATATTCCCCATGTTGTACAATATATCCTTGTAGCTTACCTTATACCTAATAGTTTGTGCCTTTTACTTCTCTACCCCTATGTTGCCCACCACACGCCCCCGCCCTCTCCCCACTGGTAACCAATAGTTTGTTCTCTATATCTGTGAATCTACTTCTTTTTTGTTATAACCACTAGCTTGTTGTATTTTTTAGATTCTACATACAAGTGATATCATACACTACTTGCCTTTCACTTTCTGATTTATTTCACTTAGCATAAAGCCCTCCAAGTCCATTCACGTGGTTGCAAATGGCAAAATTTCATTCTTTTTTATGGCTGAATAGTATTCCATTGTGTGTATGTAGATATAGGTATAGATGTAAATATAGACATAGATGTAGATATATATACCACATCTTCTTTATCCATTCATCTGTGGATGGACACTTAGGTGGCTTCCATATCTTGGCGTATGTTGTATTTTAAGAGCGAGGTAGGCTTCTCTTGGGCTTCCATTTCTAAGCTCTGACTATGCCCTGAGGTCCTCACAACAGCCAGGACTGGGACCTCCAACCCCACTGCATGGATGGGCATCGTCTATAAGGGGACACGTATCAGGCACCACAGAGTCATGTTCCCTCATCACCAGTCACCTGCCTCCCAGGCCCTTCAGTGCCCCTCCCCTACCAGGAGAACTATGGGGGCATCAAGTCCCCCCACCCAGTCTCAGGGCATGTCCTCCTCCTCTCTGAGGCCAGAAGCTGAAAATTCCAGGGCATGGAAGCTCTCAGTCAGCCTCCCATCTGGTTAATCCCCAAGAAAGCCCCTGGGCCCTCCCTCCTTTGGTGCCAGTGGGAAATTCACAGATTGCAGACACCCAGCCCACGCGGAAGTTTTTCCCTGTCCCATCCCATAGCCACTAGAAAGGACCACCCCTTTGCATCCACCTCACTCAGGCCTGGACCTGCTGTGCCGCCCTGCCCTCCTCAGGAGTGAACTTCTTCTCAACTTCCCTTGGCATCTGGAGTGTCATCAGCTTCAACATCCTGCATCTTCACTGGGAAGAAATCCAACCGCAGAGAACCACAGAGGACCAAGACAGAGTCCCCTGTGAGGTAGGTAACCTGGGGAAGCGACTCAGCTTTTCCACAGCTCAGTCTTCTCATCTATACTATGGGGATGCTAACAGATCCACCTTGCAGGGTCACAAGGATCAAAGCTGTAGGTGAAACACTTCATATGGCATGAACATCTCTGACGTCGATTTTTATTTTTATTTTTATTTTTTTTTGTGGTACGCGGGCCTCTCACTGTTGTGGCCTCTCCCGTTGTGGAGCACAGGCTCCGGACGCGCAGGCTCAGCGGCCATGGCTCACGGGCCCAGCCGCTCTGCGGCATGTGGGATCTTCCCGGACCGGGACACGAACCCGTGTCCCTTGCATCGGCAGGCAGACTCTCAACCACTGCATCACCAGGGAAGCCCACTGATGTCGATTTTGTGAGCCATGCCGTTATCACTGTGTGGCCTGCAGCCTGGGCGCTCTGCAGGCTGCCCCTCGGCCACAGGAGCGGCATCTAAGGCCGGGCCCATCCCTGCTCCACATGCCTCCCCTCCCTCCACAAAACAGCAGCCCTTTCCTGATTCCACCCGACGAGGGCCGCGCCCAGAGGAGAGAAAAGGAGTAGCACGAGTGTTGGAGGGGCAGCTGAAATGCCCACCGGATCCAGGAAGGTCCAGGCGTGAGGAGTGGGGGACGGCAGTACCCAAGGAGCCCGGGCCTGGCCTGACATCCCTTCCCAGTGCCCACCCCCTAGGATGTGGACCCACTGTCTCTGGTCTTCTGTATTTTTCGCAGGAGGCCAAAAATCCAGATCTTTATATGATACCTCTTGAATTTTAAGGTGCAAGAACGTATGAATTATTTCTGCCCATTTCTACCACAGCAGGTCAGTGTGTTGGATTCAGGCCAAGCCCCCTGCCCCGATTCTGTACATCTTTTTCCTTCTGACTGATGGCTGAAGGCCCTCCCAGGGGACCCTCCCCACATCCCACCTCATCCCATGCTCTACTGCTTCCAAATCCCTTCTCATGCCTCATCAGACCTGAAGATGTTCCCAGAAGGACAAGGAGATAGTAAATCAATGCTCAAAGAAGATAATGACTGGTAACAGCTTAACCAGTGACCTCTCCCTGGAGGAACCTGGATTCAAACGCCTTTTCTGGGGCAAGGATGCCCTGACTGCCCACCAATGACCCCCTTCTTCTCTTCATTGCTGGCAGCCCACATCCCATAATAGATGCTGCAGGCTGAGTTACTTTCTCAGGCTCTTTGGAGATGACATGTGACCCAATGTCGGCCAAAGGAGACTTGAGAGGACACTGATGGGGGCTTCTGTAATGTTCCCTTCTTAATAAAAAGAGACACACAGGATGGTTCACCTCTGTTGGAGCCAGGCCTCTCCTTTCCACCCTCCCCGCAAAGCTTGCCTCCTGCCTGCCTTTGGATGTGAATGGATGAGGACGTGATGCTAGGAGCTCTGGCAGCCGTCTTGTGGCCATGAGGAGAGAAGACAAAGAACCACCTGAAATGCTGAGGAGGCTTCTTGGTGTGTGAGATAAAAGTCCTCTGGTTTAAAACCTTCCACTTGAAGCTTCTGTTACTTGGCACTAATACAGGGTCGATCTAGGATGTCCAAGAAACTGAAATTCTATCTGTGAAATTCCAAGACCCACAATATGTATATGAAGACTATTTTCTGGGATCAGGTGTATTCTTCCCCAAAGCGCCAACAATACCAAAGGTACAGCATGGCTTACGTCCCTTTATAAAATTAACTGGAGCACAATGGCCCTGTTTTTTTCAGCTCAATTTCCAACTGCTGTGAGTCTATGTGAGCTCTGTGGTATGTTCACACGACCCACTCATGAAAGTGGAGAGACACCTCTGATGCTTTTACTCACAGTTCAGAGCTCTGACCTAGATTTATGGGATAGATAGTTTCCATCAAAAGGACTACTAGTCAAACCAGGGTATGTGGAATACAATTATAGGGGTCCAGCAACCTGGCTGGCTTCTTTCTATCCCGTGTGAGAGGTGCAATCTTCCTACACCACCGTCTGCCAGAAATTCACAAGGAAAATATTCACACGAAACTTCCTTTTTCAGACCGGTAAGGGACCCCACAGAAAGCTCCAAGCCCCATTAGCCAACTGTGAATACAAACAAGTGCTTTCCAGTTCGGAAACATTCATCCTTGCTCAGAACCCAGACTGACATCAAGTCCCAGATATTTTCGGAGTTAGGACCCCCTCTCCCCAGCTGAGTCTCCTACTGCATCCACGGGGGACTAATACACCCATCAGAACGTCATCCATCTTAGTTTCACTGCCTGATAAAAGTGGAGATTTCATTAAACAATTGCTCCATGACAGATTGACCGGATATAATTTAAGGAGATTAAATGGGTCCCATTGTATACACCTGTAGAGTTGACATCAGTGAGCAGTATCAAAATAGGTGGAAAATGATGCCTGGCCGATCCCAGGCCATCTCAGTTGGACATCTGATAGTCGCCGCCCTCAGTGTTCCAGATGTGTGTGTTTCCTTCAACTGTGGGGAGTTAAAAAAGCACTCTCACCTGTTCCTTTGAGTGGTGGTCAGCAGGCTCACTGCCATCAGACACCCTGCAGGAGGGAGACTTGCAACTTACCTGGGAGACAACCAACAATAAAATAAGTAGCATGTGCATATTATTCAAATGAAATCCCAATTAATTCAGAACTTGTTCCCAAACTTCCCAAGACCGCTCATGATCATGAACTCTCTGGGCATTGCTTCCCCCAGCTCCTGATGTCACACTAAATGTCCTGCATCGAAAATGCTGATGGGAGGAAAATGCATTAGTGCTGGACTGCAGATTGACTATGTGGTTTCAGGACCAGATGAAATATCATAATCCCCCCTCCCAACCTCAGGGCCTTTTCTCCCTCCTTCCTGGTTGGGGGTGAAATTGATGGGTTTTGCCTAAGCTTTCAGAGCAGCGTGAGAAGATTCTCATCTCAAGGGAGTCTGTGGTTTTTCTTTCATTGGCATCCTTGACGACGACCCCAGCGCTTCCTCCACCAAAGTAGTTCATGAATGGCACAGGGGTGATGCTGAATTATCCATTGCCCTTTGCCCCCAGCACGACAGCCTCCGTCTCCTGCACTCAGGGCAGCCAGGGGTCCATGATAAGTTTGTTTTCTACATCTGTGGCTCTGTTTCTGTTTTGTAAATAAGTTCATTTGTACCGCAAATGCCTTTTTTTTTAAGCAGGTTCTTTTTTTAAAAATTAATAATTTTTTTTGTGTGTGGGGGGGTTGCATTGGGTCTTTGTTGCTGCGCGTGGGCTTTCTCTAGTTGCGGTGAACAGGGGCTACTCTTCATTGCGGTGCGCAGGCTTCTCATTGAGGTGGCTTCTCTTGTTGCGGGGCATGGGCTCTAGGCACGTGGGCTTCAGTAGTTGCAGCACGCGGGCTCAGTAGTTGTGGCTCGCAGGCTTAGTTGCTCCACGGCATGTGGGATCTTCCCGGACCAGGGCTCGAACCCGTGTCCCCTGCATTGGCAGGTGGATTCTTAACCACTGCGCCACCAGGGGAGTCCACAAATGCCCTTCTTGAGGGGAGGACTTTTGCCTCTCTTTCTCACTCAGTGTGCTTGTGTTTTCTCTCCTCAAAGCCCCAGCACCTACCCCCCATTCGCCTTCTCAGCTGGCAGTCGTGCCCCCTCTTTTACTAATAAAATGGGCACAACTGAAGAAATAAATGTCTGGCTCGTGGTAGATGCTAAATTAATATTTGTTCCATGAAAGAGGAGATTAGAAGCGTCGTATCATGTCAACTACAAATTGGCACTCACCGTCGGCACTTGCATCTGCCTCTACAAGGATTAAATCACGTGATGCTGCAGCCGCTGACTTTCAGCACCTGCTGAAAGGAGTTCTGGGTGGAGATCAGGAAGGAGGCCCTCTGTGCTCTGGGAAAAACCGGCAGAACGGGTCTTCAGATGTTAGAGATTTTTCAGGAGCTGATTTTATGAGCCCAATTCTTGTGTCTCCTCGTATCTAGAAAAGCACTAAATTCCTTCACGGTGACGTCTGTTTCTCAGGACTAGCAGAAACCTTCTGCCAAAAATATAAAGGCACAGACCTACTTGAGAATGGACTTGAGGATATGGGGAGGGGGAAGGGTAAGCTGTGACAAAGCGAGAGAGAGGCATGGACATATATACACTACCAAACGTAAAATAGATAGCTAGTGGGAAGCAGCTGCATAGCACAGGGAGATCAGCTTGGTGCTTTGTGACAGCCTGGAGGGGTGGGATAGGGAGGGTGGGAGGGAGGGAGACGCAAGAGGGAAGGGATATGGGAACATATGTATATGTATAGCTGATTCACTTTGTTCTAAAGCAGAAACTAATAAAAAAAATTACCCAACACACACTTAAAAACAAAAAACAAACAAAAAAAAATATGTGCTCAGTTGCATGTACACCCCCTTCACCAAAATCACATATATTCTGACCTTCTCCCCGCCTCTTTGAGCAGGTCCTCAGAGCCACCTGGAACGCTGTCTCCCGGGCTTCAGTTCTCATTTTGCCCCAAATGAAACCTAACTCGCAGCTCTCACGTTATGCATTTTTTTAAGTTGACAATCGTAAGGAAAATCTGGGTTTTCAAAAAAATTTTTTGAACACATCCCTGGTCACTGTCTCCAAGCAAACCAAAAGGAACAGGTAAAGAGGATCATCTGTGTCTTTCCTGACAGTAACAGGATGGAGTTGGGCTCTAAGAACCTGGCCAGTGAGAAACGACACTGTCCCCACCAGAGTCAGGGATGAAGACAAGCTGACTGAGGGGCTCAGACCGAGAACGTCCCAGCTCCCTCCATACTGTAGCAATGGAAGGACACCACCGGGATGCCCCCAGCATGATGCAGAGACATCTTCATGGTCAGCACTGACCCCTACGACCTGCTGAATAAAATGCTCATTATTATTCCTCTGGTGATTTACTGATGGACACTGCAGTTAGAGAGAAACACTGGAACGGCTATTGTGCTCATCATTAAATGCCTCATTATGGGAAAATGTTCCCGGATGGTGCAGTGGGGTGACCAACCTGCGCAGCCTTCATCCTCTCAGCAGAAAATGAGGCTGGTCGAATTGGAATTATGTGAAAAGAAGTACATTTTTCTCCTGCCAAGGTTGCATTTTCAAATGGTCCCAAACCAAATGTCAGATGAAAACATTTGCCTTCTGGAACATGCTGGCCATGTATCTGTTACTAAATGCAGTTTAGCAGCTGAGGTGCAGTGGAGAAATGCATTCATTAGTGGGGCGCCATCCCCATCACGGCCATGGGCTTCCCGGGGTCACTTCCTGCTCAGGATCCCCAAGAACCCTGAAGTGCTGTCACTCAGCCAGAGCTGTCTGGTGTCCTCTGAATGCCCATCAGGAGTGCAGGCTGCCCCTGGGCTGGCAGAGAAACTCAACTCCACTCACTGGAGGGGGACAGCACAGGGGTGATTTCTCCCCAGTGTACCACAAGGTCTCCTAGGTCCTGCCTGGGCTACATACACAGGAACAAGCACGGTTCACAGAGGCTGATGTATTTCATCCTTCAGGAAATATAAGCGAAGTTGACAAGGGCACTGCCCTACAGGAGATCTAAGATGGGAGGATGGGTCTGAAAGGTGTCGGCCTTGAAAGCCTCTCTCCATCATTAGAGCAAGACAGATACGTGAGAGGATGCAGAGCTAAGTGGAGAGCCTCTGACCCCTGTGAAGAATCAGAGCAGGTGAGGGGAAGAGAAAGTAGCCAACAGGGAGAGGGACCGAGTTCCAGCCACTTCCCTACAAGGGAATTCTAATGGCATCTCACTGTCCCCCAACGCCTGCCACATTGCTCTCTGCTTCTGCATCCACTTTAATCCATGATTTATGAGTGGAATTAATAGAAATCAATCGGGCATGGCTATGCCTGCAGTGCCGTGTTCAACGACAGATGTTTCCCAAGGTAATTACGTTAGGATAATAACAACACAGAAGAAATGCCTGGTCATCGGCTGTGGATCATGAGCACTAAAAAGATTGGTGATTTCACCCAAAAACACTGCCAGCCAAGGAAGTGGGAGAAAAGACACAGGTCCAGGGCTGGCCCAGCTGTCTTTGCGTCTTGAAATCCGTCCTTCCAACTTTCTGTGCCTCCAAGATCTCCTCCACTGGAAAACAGGAAGAAACCTCGTTCACTGTCTCAGTTGGTCCTGCCGACACATAGGGGGAAAACCAGTCTGGATGATGGAGGAGACATTTCTCATGGAAACAGCCCATGGCCCTCCCAAGTAACAGACTGTGTAGTATAGTTTGTTTGCTTGGTTTTGTCATGCTATCTTAACCTGGCTTTGAGGTCTCTGTTAGAGGAGGGTCCATTCTCCTTCTTGAGCAGCTGATTAAGTCACCCCACAGCCACTTGCCTTATGGGGCTCCCCGCCACAATGTACCTCCCTAAGTGCCCTGGGCCAGGTGCCACTCGAGACAGCCTCCGTGCCCAAGAGCCCATGAAATTATTCAAATTGCTAATCCACAGGGGGAGCTCAAAACTTAGCTACGCCCACCCTGCTTGCTGTCCCCTACAGCCCAGCTTCTGTTACCTGTCCCCAGGTGCAACCCCCTGTGCGGCCCTGCTGGCAGCCTTCTCTCATAGTATAACCGAAAGTGGGGTCCAGCTGCTTGCTGCTCAAAAGCCAATAAAGAGGCAAGGTTGGTGGAAAGGAAAGTTTGCTTGATTTCAGGTGCCGGCAACCAGCGGCGGAGGGGAACTCCTGTCCAAAGGCCCTCCCCACCACACCCCGCTGACAATCGGGGGCAGAGCTTTTCTAGACGGAGGGAGGGGGCTCCATGCAGAAGCAGCACAGGCAGCTGTGACGGGCATCTTGAAACTGGTCATCGGTGGTCTGACCAGCGTCCTCTTGATGGTTTTCAGTACAGTGAATCTTCAGATCCAGGGTCCATTTGTTCCCATTTCCTTGAGGCCAGTTCTCGGAATTGTGGCAGCTTATGTCATGGCTACAGCCTGGTCATTATGTAGTTAACTTCTCCACCTGGTAGGGGTTTCAGTGTCTGCAAGACAGCTCCCAGGACATGGCTCAGAATATGATCTCTAGCCCTTGAGGAGGAACGAAAGGGCCTTGACTATGCTTAGTGACTAAACTATTATTATTTAGTCTTGTTGGACTGTTTTCCTTTGTTTCTGCATTTTCCCACTTCTCTGATTCAACTTATTCTTTGGCTAAAGTTTTTCCACAGACAAAAAGCAGGCCGAGGACATGGGGGTAGGGGCAGGAATCATAAGGTCCTGCTCCATTTCAACAGGAGCTGTAAATAACAGAGTTCTGCCTTTCATCTATCTGAGGGTCATTGTGTTGTGTCCCTTGGTCAGAAGCATCTTTGAATCTTAACAAACACTGTCAGCATTTGGGGTCTAGAGGTAGGGACTCTGCACCTTAGCCAGCCTTCAGCTGTCCCCCTACTGTGTAACCCAGCTTGTTCCCCCTTCTGATTCCCAGTTGTCTCCTGTATTCTTCATGCAGAATCGGGATAGCTCAGGGGTTACTCTTGACTAGACGTCCCTGGGTGCAAGTCCTCATGCCCCTCATGCTTGTATAACTACATCCCTGTGCACCCCACTCCCCTCCTCCAAGAAAGGAGGTCAGTCATCCACCTCCTTCAGGGGCTGCTATGAGACAAGTCCAGATGCACATCACACACTCTCACTAAGGCAGCCACTGCTGTTACTAGAAGCCTTAGGAAGCTTCCAGGAGCGGGGGGCACTCAAACACTCACGGGGCCCGCACATGCCCAGGTGCTGGAAACAGGAGACAGAAGCCAAACACTTCCATCAGGGGATCTTAGTGGGGGGTTAAGAGCAAATACAGTTTGGGCTCAGTCTCCACGTTCTTAAAGCAATCAAGCTGGGCCTTTTGAGGTCACATCCAAAGAAAGGTACACATCTGGTGACAGCAAACAGCCCTGCATCACACCACTGGAAACGTCTGTCTGCATTTCCTGAACTGTGCTGGGAATGATGTCCCAAATCCTCTAAGTATCTTGTGCATTATGTATTATGCCTTTTGCAATTTAAAACATTTGCTTATTCACATGTGAACGCTGAAAACATACCACCTATTTGGAAATTCCATGTAGGCTTTATCTGTATTAAGTAAAGAAATCTGGGGCTTCCCTGGTGGCGCAGTGGTTGAGAATCCGCCTGCCGATGCAGGGGACACGGGTTCGTGCCCCAGTCTGGGAAGATCCCACATGCCGCAGAGCGGCTAGGCCCGTGAGCCATGGCCGCTGAGCCTATGCGTCCGGAGCCTGTGCTCCGCAACGGGAGAGGCCACAGCAGTGAGAGGCCCGCGTACCGCAAAAAAAAAAAAAAAAAAAAAAAGAAATCTGGGGGGAAAAAAGAAATTTAAATGGCCTGATCCTCTCTTTAAAACAGAGGGCCTGATATGGCCAGGACTCCTGTGAATGACCTTCGAAAAGGGCCTGTGATCCACAAAAATTTGAAATTTCAAGCTGAGTTCTGTGCCCTTGTGCAAGAGGGTTCACCGATTTAATTAGATTATTAGAAGTGGCGAGAAAGGGCAGAACAGGAAAGAAAGAAAGAAAAGAGAGGGAGGGAGGGAGGCAGGAAGGAAGGAAGAAAAGAAAGAGGGAAAGGACAGGGACACATAAGCAGCAGAGTAGGCTGCGCTGTGAGGTTGGGACGGAATTCGCCTCCGATGCCGTGGCCGCCTCCAGGGGGCGCCCACTTGCAGGTCCTGGCTCCGCGCGGTGCATTCCCGCCCTCCGACGCTAGAGGGCGCGCCCGCGCACAGCCCGCCCCGCGCGGACCCCGGAGACGCTCCAAGGGGCCGACAGGGGGCGCTGTATAAGGACGGACGGACGGAGCCCAACCGGGAGACTCTGAGCCCGGCCACCTTCCGGGTGGAGGGAGGCTCCGCGGCCCTGGGGCTGGTGGGCGGGGCCGGAGGGCCGGAGGGAGGTCCCTCCCCCCACCCGCGCACCAGGGGAAGAGACCCCACCTCTTCCAAATCCCGAGGTCGCCTTTTGCTTTGGGGGCGTCGGAGGGAGCTTTGCACTGAGTCCAGTGACCTTTGCAAAATCGTCTCGGGGTGTCTCGGAGGCAGGTGTCCCTGGATTAGGATCTCAGCTCCTCCCTTCGCTGTGTGACCTTGTACAAGGAATCCACCTCTCTGAGCCTCAGTTCCCTCCACCCCTAAAATGGGGATAATGACGTTCCCAGATGGTACAGCCGGGGCGAGAATTAAATGAGACCCTGTGCCTGCAGGGCGCCCACGTAGCAGGGCATCTGGTACACGCATGCGCAACACGCACGTAAAAACCCACTCTCTGCTCTGTGAGCAGATGCTGCTTATGAAGAGAAATGTGCCCTTTCCCTTAAACCAAATAATGAATCTGCACAGCTAATCAGCCTGAACCTCATTCCATTATTTGTTCGTGATTAGATCTGGCCATTAATCCACTTTTCCAGGTCTAGAATTAGACTTTAACCCTGAGCTAAGCAGAGTCATTCTCGGCGGCTCCAACAACTTACCTGGCAGCAGAAGGACACCTGGTGTCGTGAAGGGTTCTTCCCCATTGGCCTCGAGGACCCCAGGAGCTAAAGCTACAGGTGGCAAAGGAAATCTAATTTTCCCCCAAGCCCTAGGTAATTACAGGATGTCATCACAGCCTGATGAGTATTTACCCAGCAGAATAAAACAATGTGATGATTCCTGATCCATCCAAAAGCCTAACTGTCATTTAAATAGGGCATGGTATTTAAAATACTAATTTCATTATCTTCCAGTGTCTTATCATTATACATCTAAAGCATCACACGGAATATATTTGCATGTGTAAAGAATCCATCATTATTGTTTCCCCACGGCAGAGATGGCTGTTGGCTTGACTTCTGAATCTGAGCATTGGGAAAGCAATGATATAATGTGTTTTTCTGCAATAAAGCTTGCTCAGTGTTGGAGAAATATACAACACAGGGGATGAAAGGATAGAAGGACAGCCGGACAACGGGACAAGGTGGAAATGTCACATCCATCACCTGGGATGCCTTCTTGACCTCTGTGTGGTTTGACAACTTCACTCTTTTTGCTGCCGAGTCAGCCACTAGAATAAAAGTCCCTTCAGAATTGCCCAGAGCTCAACACCAGTCACAGCCAGAGCCTTGGAGATGACCCACCTGCAAAATTCTCAGGCTGGAATTTCTCTTAGTTCTTTGAATCATTTTGATTGTGTACTTGTCTCAGTAAACGTCTTTGTGCTCACATCCATAAGATAGTAATCCTACAGCATCTGTCAGTCCTGCTTTGCAATAGGATTCTAACTCTCAACCCCTTCTGTGCGGGTGTGGGGGGGCCATGTGATGAACCCTATGAGCCCCGTGGGCTGGGAACAGATGTGACGTGTTACAAGGGAAATTTGTTTTCGGCAGGCAAAAACACCACTGCTTATGTCGCCTGCCCCCTTCCAGAATGGTCCAAGCCCCCATGGCTACCAGATGGGAGCCCTTCGGTCAGTGTTGCTGCTGCTGTTCCCCTGGTGTAGCTCTGGTCAGCTTTCTGGACCTCGGCTGCATCAGGCGTGCATTAGGCTTGGGACCTTCGCAATTGCTGTTCCACTTTCTGGAACACTCCCCTCCCCCAGGTATCCCATGGTCTACTCACTCACTTCCTTTAGTCCACGCTCAGATGTCAGCTTATCAGTGGGTCTTTGCTGATTATTTCTTTTTCAACTCCCATCTCCACCACCAGCCACTCGCTATGCCCTCCCCTGCTGGGCTATTCTCCATAGATCTTTACCCCACCGAACCTACTCTATAATTACTTATTTATTTGTCTGTTATCTGTCTCCTGCCTCAAAAGTATAAGTTCTGTTTACCGTCATATCCCCAGTGCCTGGAACAATGGCTCTCATAGAGTAGGTCTCAATAAATATTTGTTGGAAGAAAGAAAGAATGAATAAATGTCCACCACACACGTGGGCCAGCTGGTGGTCCCTTTCTCTGCCCACACCTGTTTCAAGAGAGTTGAAATTCTACTTCCATGTTTTCAAGAGAAGCAAGGGAATTGGATGCCTTACAATGCAAAACCTGATTTTTCAAGTGTGAGTCATAAAATTCTAAAGTATATAAATAAGTGCTCTGTGGGCCAGACAAAGACCCCGGCGTTTCCCCTCTTCCGTGTCCCAGCTCAGAGCTCATCTTAGAAAAGCTCCCCCATAAACAGGATTGTCATGGCAATGACAACAAAGGGAACAGCTGGCAGGGTCTTGTCCTCTGTGCCCGGGTCCTGACCTACAATTTTATAGCTGGATCATCTTCTGAGCGGGCTGAACTGCTGTATGGCCTTACATCAGAGGTTTCGCCTCTGTGAACTTCCGTTTCCTCCTCTCGAAATGGATAGGATACAACCAGTTTGCAGTCGGTTGTTAGGACTACCCCCCATATATGCAAATTGCCTGTGTCTGACACAGTGACTGGTAGAAGGCCATGTTTGAGAGATAACACTTCTTACTGCTGTTGCTTCTTGGTCCCATCCTAGCATGGTAAGCATCTGGTGGTGGTGGGGAAATGGTCCGTTGGTAGGTGTTTTCTGTGCACAAACTTAGACCCCTACCATTGGCATCTACGTTCAGACTAGAAAGAGAGCTGAGCCCGGATCTGGGGGGGCAGGTGTTCTTCTCTAGCCCACCCACCCACAAGTCTGGCTGACCTACTTCCGTGTGCCAGGAGCTGCTCTACGCTCTAAGGGCACAACCATGGCCAAAACAGGAACCTGCCCTCGTGAGGCTGAGACTCCAGAAGGGGGAGCAGTGGATTGGAGGGCATGGGAGACTATGGTGACCGCTCTGGAGAAATACAGACCAGGAAAGGGAACCAGGGGGTGTGGGGATGCAAGGAATGAGGGTGTGGTCAGGAGAGCAGGGACCTCCAGGGGGAGGCAGAGGGAGCCCGGCTTCCCTCCAGGGGGAGGGGGAGGGGGAGGGAGCCATACGCTCACTTCCTCTGAAAGGTGAGGGGTGCGGTGCCGGGGGTAGATTTTTGCAGGCAGAGGAAGAGAAGTGCCAAGGCCCTGAGGCAGGAGCCATCCCAGTGTTTGGGAATAAGTGGGGATAGAGGCCCAGGAGCAGAACCAGCGAGGGCAGCAAATGAGATCAGAGAGGGGAGGAGACCAGAACAGGGGTGCCCATATGGGTCTTGGTGAGGATGTTGGCTTTTTCCCCGAGAGATGAGAGCTCTGGGGGTTTGGGGACAGACATGTCTGACTGCGATTTTAACAGACTCACTCCTGCTCTTTTTTTTTGTTTTCTTGCGGTACGCGGGCCTCTCACTGTCGTGGCCTCTCCCGTTGTGGAGCACAGGCTCCGGACGCGCAGGCTCAGCGGCCATGGCTCACGGGCCCAGCCGCTCCACTGCATGTGGGATCTTCCCGGACCGGGGCACGAACCTGTGTCCCCTGTATTGGCAGGCGGACTCTCAACCACGGCGCCACCAGGGAAGCCCTTCTGCTCTTTAATACTATGGTATTAAATGTAGCGTGAGGCCGTCAGATTCCCTTTGTGACTCACTTTCTTTCGAGGCCAGTCATGCCCTATGCAGAATTAATATGCCTGCAACTTTCCTACAAACAGCCTTATATTCTGGGGTAATGACTATGTTTTCTATTTCAAAAACTACTGGGTAATTTATTCCTGACTTCTCCTTTTTCAGAGGAAAACAGATCTTGTCAATTTGTTAAAGCTAAAGGGTTCTGGGGGGGGGTTGGTTTTTTTCTTCACTTATTGCTTCTAGTCTATTTGGTGTCACATTGTACACAGGATGAGCTACTGACCGCACGTAGCTAGCTTGTCGGTGTACCCAGCAATGTGACAAGGGACAAAGTCAGGGGAAGGGATGATGGGACATCCAGTTTTTATGGAAGAAACTGGGACCCAAAAGCAGATGTGGTCTCACTTTACAAAACAGAGGTGGTGGTCTGCAAAGCTGCCTGTTGAAAAATTGCCAAAACGGGCCACATTTTCTGGCAGATATGACTTTGATTTTTGAGTTGTTTTATTTTCATTTCTCCTTGGCCTTCAGCTGATGGAGTCGCCTGATAATTCAGCTCGAAGTGTTTCTCCTTCTCATCCTTTAAGGAGTTCGCTTTGCACAATCAAACCTCCATTCCGGAATGTCATGGTGAAATTGTAAGGTGAGCCTCTTGGCAATGTGTCACCTCCACTCTCTGATACACTTTGTGATATATGGGTTTTCCCCCAAACTGGGGGACCACACAGTACACACAGGGTGGAGAATAATGGGCTGCACGGAGTCTGGATGCCTGGGCTCAAATTCCAGATCTGTCACCTGCCTCTGTTGGTTTGTTTTAATGTCTAAGCCTCAATTTCCTCAGTAGTAAAACTCAGAGGTAAATAGGATCTCAGTTATCGGGGAGGATTAAATTAAGTCAGTGTATGGCAGCTTTTATCATTTTTCATAGAAATATCTTGAATCTTCCTCTTCCTTCAGATGTTCAGACAAGGCTTGAAAGATCCCCCAAGCGTGCAGCCAGATGAGACAGCTGGCATGGTGTGTAACGTCAAAGGTCGTTGTGATGCCCTGACCAGGTCCCAGCGTTCCACCAAGGGACCAGCATGGATGTCATGGGTTGTCAGCACATGCTCTTTCAGGGTGTCATCCAGGACAGGGTGGCCTTAACTCAATCATTTAACAATTATAGGTTGAGTCCAACCGTTAGCAAGACATAGTATATACACAGAAGGAAAATAAGATGGATTAAGATGGATTCAGTGTCAACCATCTTGTCTCCTCCCATTTAATTCTCAACCATAACCCTACAAAGGAGGGAGTCCTCTCTCCATAAACAGATGGAGAAACAGATCAGGGAGGGCAAGTCACATCCAACCTTCTGCATCTGCGTGACCATGGCTGGATTCACAATCATGGTTTTCTGATCCCCCAGTCCATGGCGCCTCAAATCCCACTCCCAGCCCTGGCTTTCCCTCTTCTGAGTCTGGAAGATCCAGACCCAGGGCACTAGATGTGTGCTTCATCATACTCGGTCCTTCCCCACTCCGTTCCCAGGAAAAACCAACTTGGATCTCCACCCTCGCCCTCATTCATTGTCTCCAAAGCCACCACTTCCATGAAATCTCAACAACTTCCTTCCTCTGATGCCCTGCAGGCAAAGCCAGCTGCACAGGTGTGTGACCTGGGCAGGTGCATGGGGCCCCAGGCTAAGCAGGGCCCCATGGTGGGTTTAATGCTCTGGTGTCACCATCTTAAAATTCTTCACAAGTTCACCTTTGAACTTGTGTTCATAAAGGAAGTCAGATGGAGCATCACGCCACGCGTGAGAGCAGAGGAGATACATGTAACGTGTGTGCCTGCTGTTCCCTGCTGCCCCGTTCACATACGGCAGCCGTGATACTGGAATGATGGTGGATCCACCTTCAGATGACAAGCAGGGTCACTGACTGACCCTCTCCCTCACTTTCCTTTTGAACCTGAACTTGCTCTGAATGCAAAAAGAAGCAGCATTCTAAGAAGCATGAATGACCAGAGAACCCTACCGTGGACTTTCCACCTCATGTTACTCTCCTACACTAAGCATCCACTGATCCTGAAAAGGATGACCTAGAAGAAAAGAAAAAAAAGAACAATCTAGAGTTCCTTTTCTTTCCGTCTCTCCCTTATTCATCAGCAAGCTGAAGGGAGAGATTTTTCATAGAATGTGTGCCTCTCAAGACATGAAATAAAACAGTTGAGTTGGTTTTGTGCAACATTTCCACTGTCCTGGCAAGAGCAAACTACATATGCATTTAACATCTATAAAATGCATGTTAAATGCACTGATATTTGATGATTCTGCATACAAGTTAAATGCACTGATATTTACATCTAAAACTGGTCTTGCACAGTATAAAGATTAATGGCAAAATGTGTTCCCATTATTTAAAATTTTTATTTACCTAGAACAGCACTAAATAGCAAATAAGAAATACCGTAAGTTGAGAGAGAGACCACAAGATAAAGCTTAATATTTTATTACCTTGGTACTTTTATCCTTTTTTTTTTTAATCCCACCTGCAGATTACACAGCCAGCCCAGCCCACAGGGCTGTGTGTGTTACGTCTTCAATTTACACTTCAATCGTGACCTCATTCTCAACAGTAAGGCTGGTACCTAATCAATCTTTGTGACACCACGAGCAACCAACATGAAATTAAGTCCACTAATAGATGCTCGTGTTTGTTCCTTGTTTTGACTTTAGAATGAGGAGGTGGGGGTGGGTGTTTTTACCAGTGGATTGAAAAATGGGGACGTTAAGCAAGAAACTAATAACGCAGCTTCTGAAAATAACTGTAAGGTTGATTTCCACTTCTCATTCACTTCTCCTCCATCACAAATAAATGTACTTTTAAAATCCTTTAAAGTGCCTCTTGGCTACACACAAAACATGCCATTCGTCCCTGTCAGCTGGAAATCTCTTCATTGCAAATAAGAGAAAACTGCACTCAAAATGGCTTTAAAAATGAAGACAACTTATCGATTCACATAAAGTTGCACAGTGCACCTCGGGGCAGCGCTATCCAGCTGTTCAACAGTATCTCCACAGCCCCGGTGTTTTTCTGTTTTTTGTGCTTCTTCTCCACACCACCAGGTACATGCTAGTCACACCCACCTCATGATCACAAAATGGCTGCCAGCAGCTTCCAGGCACAGGAGCTTCCTCATTTATATCTCTTTTTCCAATATAACGTGTGTTTATGGGGACTGAGCTGGCAGAAAGTAATTCTAGATCAACTCGGGTCCTTATCTGCTAACAATGGAGAAAGCTTACCTGAAAATGAGGTCAGTGCAGAAGAAAACATATCTAAGAGATGAAGAAAGAGAATGGGTCGGTGGGGGGTGGCTTCAGATTCTTAAAAATATTGATTGAGCGGCTGGATCAAGCTACGCCTGAAATCATATGCCTGACTTTACACTTACAAGGGCCAATAAATTCCTTGGGTTTTTGTTTTCTTTTTTGTTGTTGTTGTTCTTTTTGTTTGTCTGTCTGTTTGGTTTTGGTTTTGGGTGTGTTTTTTTGCTTGTTTGATGGATTTCAGTTACTGTCAATCCTGACAATCCTGACAAAGAATCCTGACAATCATAAAACTCGTCCATTCAAATATTCATTCACCAGCTGTCCTCAAGCACTCTTCTGTATCAGGCACTGGTCTCTGCTTTTTTTTTTTTTTAATTAGGGTATAGTAGATTCTGTATCAGGAACTGGCCTCTGCTTTTTTTTTTTTAATTATTGGAGTATAGTAGATTCTGTATCAGGAACTGGTCTCTGCTTTTTTTTTTTTTATTGGTGTATAGTAGCTTCTTTATCAGGAACTAGTCTCTGCTTTTTGGAGCCTGCAATCCAGAGAAAGAGGATATACCCCCAAGCAAACATCTGGAAGTGATTAATCCTATATTCGTGAGATCTGGACATGTCATAGACATGTAGCAATACCCATAGGCAGTAACAATATCCCTCCTCCATGAGCCACCTATCAGTTTCGATTTCTAGGAGCCTAGTTGGAGAGAGGGCTGCGAAATGCTTAGATAATATATAAGTACAGGTAAACCCCTTGCACTTAAATGTTAAATTCCCTGCCCCAATCCTAACATCTAATCAAAAAGTCAGGCATAAAATAATATGTCTATAAATTACTTTCATTAAAGATGATATTTTTTTCTACTGAATTTGGGCAGTAGAGAGAGGAAATAAATCTAGCAGTTTAAATACTCAGTTTTTCATTGCGTTCATTCCTCCAGCTTCTGCCGAGTTCTGTATTCGAACATCAGGGGCATAAGAAACTTTTGATAAAAGCTCTGATTTAAGCCACTCCACATAATTCGTGTCTGCCATGAACTTTGTTTTTCTCTACATCCCTGTGCTTTCTCGTGGTGCTCAGGGCCACCAGTCAATTCTCTGAAATTTCTAATCTCTTAAATAAATGGATTTCGACAAAAGAGACTGCTTCTTTCCTGATTCTACATCTTCTGAGGGGTGTGGCTGATTTTTTTTTTATGCATTTTGGAAAGTTTCTTCTCTATCCCCAAGTGATTCATCTCCTCATGTAATTTTCTGTAGTTTCATCACATGCTGTTGGTATAATTCAGGCTGCATTTTAATTTTCTACCGGAGTTTTAAAATTTCCCTTTCAGACATCACTCTCTGACTACAGAGATCCTGGCTCCCGTTTGGAGAGTGTAATTGGATGCTGAGTGCTTTGTTTATTTGATTTCCTCCTGGTAGCTTGTATGTTTCCTAACTTTCTCCTTGCACTAACTTAGCTGCATAAAGTGTGGTTTCTACTAAGCAGCTTTGATGTGATGAATCGTCTTCTGATTCGTTCTTTGTATTCAAGTTGCCACCCCTCGTGTACCTTGTTGGAAAGCAGGTGAATCTGCCGTCCTTGAGCTGACCCTCACTCTGACGATTCTCCATGCGAAACGTTGCTTGAGCATTGTTCTCTGTTCAGTCAGACCCCTTTCTCTTATTTTCCCTCCTGCTTCCCATGAAAGCTTAGACTTTCCTGAAGGTCAGTATTTTTCACCCAAATCATCCATTGGTGATGTCAGAAGCTGTTGCCATTCATCCTAAAGGGTTTAACCACTTGAGATTTTTTTGCCTTCAATCACTTGAGATTGGAGATCATTTGTTTCTAGGGACCATCCTGAATTCTATGATCTGTTTTAACTTGTGCAGAAAATCTTCAGGCTATCATTTTTTCCTTCCTTAAAATAATTTGCGGATTGACTACGAAAGCCATCAGCAGTATTTACCACCGTCTCCCAGAGGAAACCCCAACTAGGACCTGTCTCAGAACCTCAGACAACACCATAGACAGCCTGCCCAGCTTTTCCAAGACGAGTTATGATCAACAGGCTGTGGCGATCAGTGCCGAAGGGCCCTTTGGGGGCCAGTCCCCTGCTGGGCCACGACCGGCCACACGGGACCCCATGGACTATTCCACGTCGACCCCAATCAAGAGCCTGGCCCAGGGACTTCCCTGAAGTCCAGTGGGTAAGACTCCATGTGCTCCCAGGGCTGGGGGCCTGGGTTTGATCCCTGGTCAGAGAACTAGATCCCGCGTGCGTGCCACAGCTAAGACCCGGGGCAGCCTAAATAAATAAATATTTTTTAAAGATATTTTTTAAAGATATAGAATTTCTTCCAAAAAAAAAAAAAAAAAAAAAAAGCCTGGCCCAGGGAAGATCATTCCTGAGGCTGAGAGGAGGCCAGAGGTGCCATAAAGAAGTGTGGTCCCACCTTTCTCTGCCAAGGCACACACAGGGTGAAAAAGGTGGAAATGAAAAAGGATGCTTGAAGCCAGAGGTGACCAGCCCATGCAGGTCTCGCGGGAAACCAAGAGCATCCCAGTTAAGCTGGTCTCCCATGCTCTGCACCTGGGGCTCGGGGCGTCAAGGTGGGTCTTTCCTTTCTTCATTTCAGGTCTTCCTCCTCCAACCCCAAAATCTGGTCCGACCAACAAAGGTCATAGATATCTCCCTCTCCAAGTTTTCCTGCTTGGTGTTCTTTTGGCTGTTTTTTTGGGGGGGTGGGGGTGTGAGGCAGGGGGCGGGCAAAGGGGAGCAATGTTGAGACTGGGGTAAATCTGGCCACAAGTAGGGTCAGAAGCAAAAAGGTCCTCACCAGGGATATTTGGGGTTTGCTCGCTTTGTGTGTATTTTTTTTTTTTTTTTTTTTTTTTTTGCGGTATGCGGGCCTCTCACTGTTGTGGCCTCTCCTGTTGTGGAGCACAGGCTCCGGACGCGCAGGCTCAGTGGCCATGGCTCACAGGCCCAGCCGCTCCGCGGCATGTGGGATCTTCCCGGACCGGGGCACGAACCCGTGTCCCCTGCATTGGCAGGCGGACTCGCAACCACTGCGCCACCAGGGAAGCCCTGTGTGTATTTTTTTGGAAGATTTTTGTTTCATGACATTATTTTGAGTATAATTTGCATACAGTTAAAGGGACAGGTCTTAAGTGTATAGTCTGGTGAATTTTAAAAAGGCCTTTACCAATGTCAGCCAGTCCCTGATCAAGACAAAGAAGATTTCCATCACCCATGTTAACGCCCCTACTGGTCAACACACACCACAATAAAGGCAAACACTCCTCTGATTTCTACCCCCTTGGATTTTTTTTTTTTCCTATTCTTGAACTCCTGTAAGTGGAATCATATAGTAAGTACTCTTATGTTTTGCTTCTTTCATTTCACTATGCCCATGAAGTTGCATACATCGGAAGTGTGTTCCTATTTTAGTAACATCCCACTGTTTGAAAAAGACAGTTGTTTATCCGTTCTCCTGTGGATGGCTGTTTGGGTTCTTTCTCTGTTTGGTGTGTATTATGACTAAAACTGCTATGCACATGTCTTTGTGTAGAATCATGTTTTTATTGTTCTTGGATAAATACCAAAGAACACTATTCTTAGCTAATATGTTAAGTATATGTTTAACTTAACCAGAAACCGGCAAGATGTTTCCCAAAGCAGTGATAGTATTTTACAGTCCTACTAACAATGTCGGGAAATTTTTCCTCAACACCTTTGCCAACGATGGGTGTTTCGTTCTATTTAATATTAGCTGTGATAGATAGTATGCACTCATATCTCGTCATCACTGAAACTGACATTTCCCTGACAGCAAACGGTGGAAGGTATTTATTCTTGTACCTGTCACAGATCTTCCTTTGGGAAATTTCTGTTCAAAACTTTGACCCATTTTCAACGGTGCTGTTTGTCTTTTTATGGAGCTGCAGGCATTCTTTGTTCTGAATACCAGTCTTCTCCACCAAGAACATTTTCACCCACTCTGTGGACCGCCTGTTTATTTTCGTAATGATGTCTTTTGAAAAACAGGTTTTCAGTTTTGATGAAGTCGATTTTATTGATGTTTTGCTTATGCTAAATGACCTTGTGACTTGATTAAGAAAGCTTTGCCGACCCCAAAGTTGAAAGAAGAATATTCTCCTATGTTTTCTTTGAGAAGTTGTAAATTCTAGCTTTTATATTTAGGTCTATCAAGGTGTATTTGGTGTACCAAGGTTAAGGTACATCTTAACCTTGAAAGCATTATTCTGAGTGAAAGAAGCCAGTCACAAAACCCCCATTTGCTTGATTCCATTCATATGAAATACCCAGAAAAGGCAGAACTATACACACAGAAAGTAGATTAGTGGTTCCCTAGGCTTGTAGATTGGGAGACTTGGGGAGTAACCTGGTGGTGGGATAGGGTTTCTTTTAGGCACGATGAGCGTATTCTAAGGTTGATTATGGTCAAGGTGTGAATATACTGAAGGCTACTGAACTGTACACTTTAAATGAATGAATGGTGTGGTAGGTGAATTCTATTTCAATCCTGTTTTTATAAACAAACATCAAGGAACAAGTAAAAGCAGCTGGTTTCAATTTTCTAATGTGAATGTCATCTTAGTGTTTGGCCTGATATGAGACAGATTCGTTCTTATAAAATGGATTTTTATAAAAAGCATTTACCTTCTTTATCGTGCTTAGCTTGAGCAGGACCCAACGTTTCTCAGGCTAAGCAGCCACCAGCCATCCCTGACTCCTGGATGGGTCTTGTGGTTTGTCTTAGATCCCAAAGCTTGCCTGATCCCAGATCTGCCTTTTAAGCACAGCAGGGAATGAATGGGATCACGAGGGAAGCAGCTGTGCTAAAAGCACTCAGCAGCCGCCTCCCCAGATGCCTTAGCCCTTCACCACATTGGTACATTTATCCCCTGAACACTGGCAACATGAAAACAATGTAGCATCCGCCTTAACAGGATTGCTAGAACGCTCTAAAGCAGCATCCTTCAAAGTGTGCAGTGCAGTCCGTTAGGGTTTTAATCGGTTTTAGGCAAAAACAGGCAAATCATAAATAATAATTTACTAAAATGGAAAACAGAGAAAAAAACTAAAGTGAGTAACTTACGGAAAAGGCAGGTTGAGGAATACTTGAAATATGTGAAATGTTTCTTCATAGGCAGACTTCTCAAAGCCTTAAAAGTGGCCTGAAAATCTTCAAAGGGGAAGATTAAAAAGTGTTTCCCATGGCAGGAATGTTCTTGGAATGACTCTGTGTGTGTGTGTGTGTGTGTGTGTGTGTGTGTGTACTTGTTGGTTTGTTTCCGTTTTTCTCACCCTCTAATCTGGCCAACTTTCATCATGGCAACACACTTGGAGAAATGCTACACTTAAGAGGTTACTACCTTACAACCCAAACGTGTCTGGTCGATCACATTTTACTTCAAATCTACCCTCTTAGGCCAACAATACTTTTTTTCATTTAGAACTTTCCAGAATTTGGGCAGCTTATGCCCAGGCTCCCCACCTTGAGATGTCTGTGAATACTTTGGAATAAGAAATATACTAGCACCCCAGACCCAAATCTAGAGCCCTGTGTGTGGCTGGTATGCCTCAGGTTTTTTTTTTGTTTGTTTTTGTTTTTTTTTCCGGTACGTGGGCCTCTCACTGTTGTGGCCTCTCCCGTTGCGGAGCACAGGCTCCGGACGCGCAGGCTCAGCGGCCATGGCTCACGGGCCCAGCCGCTCCGCAGCATGTGGGATCTTCCCAGACCAGAGCACGAACCCGTGTCCCCTGCAACGGCAGGTGGACTCTCAACCACTGCGCCACCAAGGAAGCCCCTTAGGTTTATTTTTAAACTACAATTCAGGTCACATCTCTTGCCTGCTGGAGGCCTCTGACCCCTCCCTGCGAAAATCATAGTCCCAAACACAGGCTCAGCCGTGAGGCTCCCCAACCCAGCCAGGATCCCCTGACCCTGAGGGTTCAAGCACATGGAACTGGCTGCCTTTGCATGTTCTGTTCCCTCCACCTGGAACAGTATTTCAGTTTTACGTGCCCATAATACCCACCCACAGTTGCTACTGCTACACCGTCTCCTCCTGAAAGTGTCAAGGACCCGCAGATATGGAGGTTGATTGCCTTTTTGTCACATCCATGAACCTGCTAACAAAGTTAACATTTTTGACCCTTTACTGTCACATTAATCAAGTGAGTGGTTATTTTAGCTCTTTACTGGGCATTTCATATAAATGGAAATATTCCCCTTGACGTGGAAAACAATCTGGGGTTTTCTTGCTTCGTTCTATAATTTTATGTTAATGTCCAATAAAGCATTTTGGTGGTTTTAATATCTAGAATATTGAAGACTAAGGTAACATACGTTTTTAAAGAGTATTTAATAATTTCCCAGCTACAGGTTCGTTATCACAGATAGATAAAATGAAAAGTGATAAAATGTACCTGAAACGGAAGAGGGCCCTATGGTCCTTGTCCCCCATGTCCTCTTTCGTCTGTGGAAAAACTGTGGCCAAAGAATAAGTTGAATCAGAGAAGTGAGAAAATGCAGAAACAAAGGAAAACAGTCAAAGGAGACCAAATAATAACAGTTTAGTCACTAAGCATAGTCAAGGCCCTTTAGTTCCTCCTCACGGGCTATAGATCATATTTTGAGCCATGTCCTGCGAGCTGTCTTATAGATGCTGAAACCTCTACCAGGTGGAGAAGTTAACTACATGATGACCAGACTGTAGCCATGACATAAGCTGCCGCAATTCTGAGAACTGGCCTCAAAGAAATGGAAACAAACCGACCCTGGAACTGAAGCCTAACCGTACTTAAAACCATCAAGAGGACACTGGTCAGACGACGGCTGACCAATTTCAAGATGCCTGTCGGGGCTGCCTGTGCTGTGTCTGCATGCAGCCCCTTCCCTCCGTCTATAAAAGCTCTTGCCCACTGATTGTCGATCTTTGGACAGAAGTTTAGCCCCACACGCCGGTTGCCAGCATCCAAAACAAACCAAACTTTCCTTTTCAATAAACTTGCCTCTTTATTGGCTTTTGAGTGGCGATCAGCCAGACCCCACTTTCGGCTACATACCCTCAGTTCTGTAATTTACTAATAGGTCTCCTGTGACTTGTGTCTTCTCTGAACACACACCTCATCACTGGGAAGAGAAAATTCCAGATGGTTGGTCCCTGGAACCAGGGTTCTCTCGAGGGCTCAGGAGACACCCCAAATGTCCTTCCACCTAGAGGTTCTACTCCAAGGCATCTCAAACATTTATAATAAAACCACATGGAAATGTGACAGGTAATTCTTTGATAAAATGATTATTTTGCCTCTGAAAATATCTAGCTTTAAGCAACTCATTCTTGTTTACAATGGGCTACAATTTCTTGGTGATCACTATATGCCTTCAGAAATTCTCGGAACGTTATCTCACTCATGAGTTGTTTTCAAAAGTCACGAAAATGTTATGGGTTTCTAAACTTCACAGCGAATGGTGTAATATTATCTTGCAAGTCATTTTGGGTTCGGTAGTTCCCTCTTTGCATTTTAAATGCTGGGTACAGGGGTTAGGACTGCCCTAGGGCTGGGGCAGGTCTCCCGAGGTCAGACCTGGATTTCAGATCACTGAAGTTTGGACAGGAAGTTTGGAGCCTCCCTGAGAAGCAGACAAAGATCAGGACCAAAGACCTCATGAGGTTAAAGATCCTTCAGGCTTAGAGCAGCTACTTTCTCCTCAAATGAGCTTTAAAGGTAGCATTTCCTGATGAAGCAGGAAGGAATCTCTCCCCAGGTAGATCTAACCCATGTGGGGTAACAGTGGTGAGCAATAATTATGCTCCATTCCCTGGTTCTCTGATCACCTTCCCAATGCACACAGTAAAGGATGTTATTCTTTCAATTGACAGGACACCTTAAACTGTACAATCCAAATTACATTCTGATTTCTGCTGAAAGGGACAAAGCCCCTAGGTCATAGATGGTCTTAAAATTTTGATAAATAAAGTAAAAAAAAAAAAAAAAAAGCAAACTCCCCCTGTGTTCTATGAAAAAAATTATACCATTAGAGAGTGTCAATTTCCATACCGTCTGTTGCTGATCTTGCCATTTAACATAAGAATATCTGCATCTACAACACTCAAGTTCATGTGAGCTATTCTTAGGTCAAGCATCATTTAAAAATTTGGGATGCAAAAAAATCAATTTTCAACAGCATGGAGGCATCGCGGAGCAAGCAGCAGTCTCCTTCGTGTGCAGTTCAGTCCAGATCCCCCTGGAAACTCACCTGGAGTTTCTTCGTGTCCATCAATCTGGCTCCAAAGTGGCTTCAAATGTCTTGGATAGGCTGCCTCCTTGAGTTCTGCTTGACCGCATTGTTTAAACGAGAGTCAAGGTAAAGAACCTGTGTTTGGGGACTTCCCTGGCGGTCCAGTGGTTAAGACTCCCCGCTTCCACTGCAGGGGTCACGGGTTCGATCCCTGCTCTGGGAACTAAGATCTCACAAGCCCCGCGGCCCAGCCAAAAAAACCCCCAAAAAACAAAGAACCTATGTTTGCAGCTCAGTCATGCTTTGTTCATAGTCATTGCCCGTTGCGTGAAGGGAAAGGAGTTTTGTAAACACCTCTTTGCTTCTGAAATGGTGCTGATTGCACAGCTGGCTGAGAAGCTACCATCGGCCCCTGTAACTATCGCAGTGAACTTGGGAGCACGGATGTTGGATCAAGGTTATGACAGTTGCCTGAGGCAGCTACCCTGTCTCTGTCCTGGGAGGGCACTTGCTTTCCTAAAGCTGAATTTTGACAGAGGATTCCTCAGCCATCCTTTTAGTTCAGGAACATAGCTGTGGAGAGGGCATGAGTGTGGTGTGATGAGAGCCCTTTACCTGGTTAAACTTTACAGGGTGGAGAAGACCCAATGTACTGAAATGTGTAAGTTGTCCCGGAGTCAAATGTAGCACATCCCAAGACAATGAATGTAAATTGGAATGTCGGATGCCTCACTTAGTTTTCCTGGGACTCCAATTTTATAAATAGAATTGACTTCCGCCTGGCTGGCAGGGACAAATCTGAATAAACCTTTTCTGCTCATTAAAATTTAACTTTATAAGCCTTAAGGAAAAATGGACTTTTCTTGGCTTTCTCCAAGAACTGAGTTTGCCTGTCTGCACTACAGAAAGTCACCACTGTCCTCTTTCTGGAAGGAACCTTCTTAATGTAGGGAAAGTTAGTTCAACTGGCTGGTTAGCCAGAGTACTTGCCCCAGGGCACAAAAGCAACCCTCTTTCCTTTGGAATCTTGTACTCACATTTAAATACACCATGCTTTTCTCAAATTCTCAAGGTCTCATCCAATGACTGTCCTCAAAACCCTGAAGACAGCTGCCCCTACACTGAAACTAAAAACTTCTGAATATCTTCCTTTGAACAACTATTAGAGGATGAGATAATTTCCTAGAACTTACCCATTGATTGTTTTACTATGACAAGGAATCATCCAACACATTTTATTTCTTCATTTTCAAAATGTTTGGAAGTGCCTTTACAGATAGGTTAAATATACTGTGGGACAGATACAACAGATCAATCATACTGAAAGCTGTAGGTAGTATGAGATGGGTTCATTATACAACCAAAAAAGTATAGAGAAGCACAATGTTGTAACAGCATGCTCTGTTTATAATAGCTGGTGTTTACCAGAGAATAAGAATCCAACTCAGAAGAACGGAGATAGATCACACCCTTGTTTTTTTTTTCAAACGCCAGACAGAATTTGTTCCCACTGTGTTTGTGGCCACCCAAAATTCAGAACTGGCTGGGTGATGTGGGTTTGGTCACTCTCTGAATTTTGCAGCCCAGATGGGATCCACCCGAGAAGAGTCTGGGGCTGGGAACTGATGGCTGAGGATACAGATTTAAATCGTCAGCAAACAGCATGCCCTTCAGACACGTGTTACAGGTAAGCAGCATTGGAAAAATTGTTTGCCATGGGGAGACACATGTGACTCCCTGCAAGAGAACAGATCTGCTGTGTAATATTCATTGTGTGCCAGGGAGTGGCAGAGCTACTTCTTTTTTCCTGACTTTGATCAGTTGCTTATTATTTCATTCTCCACTCTCAGCCCCTGTCTTTCATAGTTTGGGCGTTTGCTTAAACCTGCAGTGATGTACCTAGAACACCAACTGTCATGGGGCTCGGGAAATGGGTTTGTTCTTGGAATTCACGTTGGGTTTTAAATTGATGCCCTTGCTAGAAGTCCAGAAAAAGGCTCCCAGTGGAAGACAACTACAGAAAGAGGGAATCACTTGCTTCGTGGTCTGTGCCCAGAGGAAGTACTTGGGTCCCTCCGTCTGCCAGTCCTGGCATTTTTGGGCACATAAGCTGGTGGTACTGAACAATTCATTGCTCCGGAGTAACTGATATGGTAGCAGATTGATGCAAATTTTCAGATGCACCAAGTGGCATTACAACCAACCAGAATAGTAAGTTAAAGCATTGAAAACCTGGAAGGGTGTGCTTAACAATGCCCGGCGTGTGACCCTTGTCAGGCTAAAATATTTATGGGAATAAAGCATACTATATGGGAATTATACATGGGTTAAATGGAGATCCTACAGTGATTACAACAGGGGGGGAAAAGGCACACTGTCTAAGGAAGCATCTCTAAGTGAAAAAACTATATCAAAGGGGAAGTGTCTACACTGGCCTTTTGGGTTATTTCATTCAGTGACTCAGATTCCTGTAAGAAAGAGGTAACAATAAAATAGCAGATTATTTCAGCTCCAACCTTATCATGGAAAAATAAAACATTGTTCATGTTCTTTGAGCAATTGAAGTAAAGAAAGAAGCTTCAGGTCAGAAGTGATTTAAGCCATCTTAGAGAAGTGATGTTGTCTAGGGGGTGGAAAAGTCAACATCACGTGGACCCTGAATCCCAAAGCAATATCCATCCCTCTGCTTGTAAAGTGCTTTATTCCAATGGGCCGCACAGATGTATAAACTGACCTCAGTCGCTGCAGCATCTAAAGAAATTGCAGTCCTCAAGATAAAAGTAAAGGTTTCATCAGAACAACTGACCCAGAGCCAAAGAAATTATAAAGGCATCCCATGAAGTGGGAAGACTGTCCAGTTTGTCAGTTGATGGCATGGCTGCTTTCTTGGACAGGCAGCATAATTTCTCTATCAGACTTGGATTGTTACTTCCCACCTGGAAAGTGATTGTGTCCTGCCATCTTGACTCGTAGAAAAGGCTCCAAACACTGTAACGGGTTAGAATGTTTCTGCACTTTTTTGTGTTTAAAAAAAAATGTTTAAAGCAAACAACAAAAATCCTCCGTAAGTGACCTAAATTATGTAAACCAATAAAGAAACTACCTCTGTAACTGATCTAAATTGTATAAAACCATAAAGAAACCAACAGGCATTTATCAAAAAGTTGGCAGTACAGTGTTTGCGTTTTGCACACACAGAAGTCTAAATCTAAAGGGTTCACCTTTTTACAAGCCTCCTTTCAAACTTTCTTTTCTCCCTCTCTTTCAGAAACCAACTGTACTAAACTGCCTACATGCACGCTGAGATCTGGGGAGAGCCTTCGGGGTCTGTGGCTCCGTCCTCCTGCATTCCAGGAAGAAGAAGAAGCCGTTAGTGGGAAACAATCACCCAAAGCGTGGGAAATCCTGCCGATGAGGGTATGTGTGGAAACTGGGAGAGCATGTGGGCTCATCTGAAGCCTGTCACTCTGCAGATTTCACTTCACAAGGCCAATTCCTAGGTTGACACTCACTTCCTCATATGATGTCTGGAGGGCCCAGTGAAAGATCAGGCTTGGGGTGGGGCATTTATTATGACATGTCAAGTTACTGCCACAGAGACAGCCCTTTTCATCCTGATAACAAGGAGTGCCATTTGCCAAAATGCCAAAGATGATGCTGGCAGCGTCAGAAAGGGCATACAAGCCACAGCAAGCGGTGGGGACTCAGCAAGGCACCCGGCAAACTTTCAGCTGAGCCATCATCAGCCTTCCAACTCTCTTGTGTTTTTCTTACGTGTCTAGAGCTCTAACTATTCTGGGCCCTCAGCACCACAAGCCCCTGCCCCAAATACGGACACATGAGTGAGTCACAGATAAGTAGAGACCAAAAGGGAGAAGACGGCAGGGCTGATGCATTACATGTCAGCACTGAGTCCAAGACGGTTTGACCCTGGGCAGGGACCTGCAAAACAGGAGTCCTCCTTCTGAAACATCAGGGAAGAAGTGTCCCCCAGTCTGCTAGGACAACACATGAAAAGTTTACCTTTTTCAAAGGTCAAAGTTATTTGCAACTTTCAAGAAACATTTTCTTTTGGTTTCCATTTATTGCTGCGTCAAAGGTGTTAAAATCTCTGGCTAAAAAGAAAAACATATAAAGATAGTCAAATCATAGAGATGCTGCAAGTAAAAGAGAAAAATGTGGATAAAATAATGAAACCACTGGAGAGTGTTTAAATGTTTATTTTCATGTTAAAAAGGATGAATTACCCTGTGGTTAGTATATACCTTTATGCTGGAAAATGATGTCACTTTATTTCTGAGATATTTCCAGGAAAAAAAAAAAGAAAAAGGAAAAAAATCCAAAAGTAAGGAAGAGTAAGATCAAAATGTTCTGGCAGATTCCATCAACAATCCCAACAGAAGTCACGCCCTCTAAAGGCTGTGTCTTTAATTTAGTGCATTTCACGATGTCAGGTTCTGATGTTTTCCCATAATCAATTTAGATATTTCTGAGCAGGATGTCTGTACATTTAAAAGCTATAGCTTTGCATGCTTTTATGTTAAAATGTATTTATTCCAACACACCTTTCAGTGTTTCAGTATATTGCCTATATTACATACAAAAATATCTGTTCTCCATATTTTAGCGTAACTCTTCCCCCACCCATACTGTTCCTTTACACAACAGGTGACACGCAATACATTACACGTAATATAACTTTGAGGAAGGAGATGGTTGGTGGGTTTATAAACCATCTGTCATGTCATTTACAGAGACTAGAATGGAGAATTGAGGCCATTTTTGAGTTGACGAGAGTAGAAAAACAAGGGTGTCAATGGTAAAGGGAAGATTCAGATGAAACCACCCTCCGTGGTCAGTGGAGTTGGAATGAATGATCTTCTCAGACACTTTACTGTGGTCCCAACATCCCAACACTGGGAAGACGCCTTCTAAAAGGGTGAGACAAGAATGGTGATCCACACACACAAGGGCAGACTTCCTAAGACTTAAAATTATCCAGGTACAAAATACTTCACCTACAGATGCAGCAAAGGGACAAAAATTAATCCATTTTTTCCCTGCAATTTTTATAAATAAGAACACTCTGCCTACGGTTTAAGGATGATTAGAGTCTGGGAACTCAGCCTGACCAGTGTGCAAAAGAAAACAGCCAGGAAGTCAATTATTCCCTTTTGGTTCACACAGAGTATTCTGAGGTCTGCTAGCCAGTGTGTCCTTCAGCGGAAGTTTCCAGGGGAAACTTCCAGTGTCTTTTCTTCTTTCTTTCTCTCAAATGCAACACTGTAGGTTTAACTCCAGGACTTCTGTGTGGCAGCTGCCCCTTGATAGCTGTACGCTGGCCTGGAAAGCAGCCCGTCTGGCCCCTGGAGACAGTGATCTCACATCCTCCACGGGTGTAGGTCCCCTGGTCCTCATGGGGCATCTGAATTGCCCTCCGTGTGACTCATGGAGCTCACAGCCTGTGTCCCCTCTAGAGGCTGCTGGTGTCTGCCTTAAGGGGAGTCTGAACATCCCATTCTCACGGAAGAGGAAGGGACTCTATTGACATCGTTTCTTTCAGGTTATTGACAACTATCCTTTGGATATCTCAGCCGTTAAGAACCTGGGAAATCCAGGCAAATGCATGGTCCCCAGCGAACCATATTTCAAGGCTTAGCAATTTACGCCATTCCCCCATTTTATTTATTTTTATTTTATTTTATTTATTTTTTTGGCTGCATTGGGTCTTCATTGCTGCGCGCGGGCTTTCTTCAGTTTCTCCGGTGAACGGGGACTGCTCTTCGTTGCAGAGCACGGGCTCTAGGCGCACGGGCTTCAGTAGTTGTGGCACGTGGGCTTCAGTAGTTGTGGCACACAGGCTCAGTAGCTGTGGCACACGGGCTTAGTTGCTCTGTGGCGTGTGGGATCTTCCAGGACCAGGGATTGAACCCGTTTCCCCTGCACTGGCAGGCGGATTCTTAACCACTGTGCCACCAGGGAGGTCCCATGCCCCCCCCATTTGAGCTGAAATATTTTGGAGGTATAGTTCCTATTTGTTTTAAATTGACTAGTTGGAAAACAAGCCAATATAACCCATAGTTTCTAGTCAGCAGGGAATATTTAGAGCAGAAAGAACTTCAGTGACATCCTGTTAAGCTGAATAGTGTCCACAGCAAATCTGAGAACAACTGACAATGTTGATTCCCACAAAAAAACTGAATTTCTGATTCTTCACTATTCACACACACACGTGGGTATAATACGTATGTACGTGTGCATATATGGGAGTGTGTGTGGTATGGCAAAAGGGACCTCTGCCCTGAAACCTTCCATTTGATTTTTATTTTGAACTGACTGGGTCTCAACAGAAACCAGCAAAGGTGGTTTATGCAGCCTGCGTCACTCTGGGTGACGTTAGCTTACCCAGGAGAGGCGTCTTCAGGACCACGGTCAGTTCCCGGCTCCGCAGAGAAACACCTGGCCCTTCCTAATTCTCCCCAGTTTGCTTTCTGTGTCACGTCAGGCACTCGGACGATAGGAGATGCTCTAACTTGTATGCCCCTTAATAAGGCTCCCCGTGACAATAGTAACTTCCTTTGTCCCCTCCTGAATTATACCCACGGGAAGTCTCATTTTACCAGTGCGAGGCAGCCTGCTGTGTGTGTAAGACTCACCCCCTGTATCAGTTGTGGGTCCTCAGCTTCAGAAATGACATCCCCACCCTGTCTGGAATGTCCAAGACCCAAAGGGAGAGAAAATGGAAAATATCTGATAGGAGGAGCAGGGCTCACGTGGACAGCTACGTTTCAGTGAGTGGGTGAATCCCTCTCCAGCCCTACACAGATGGTTTTGAGCTACCTCCTTGCCGAGTCCTTTGAAAAGCAGAGGCAGCTTCCTCTGGCCACCAGAGAAGCTCTTCCTACAAGGTGTCAGCCATCTCTTTGCAAACTCCTTTGGAAGCTGATGCCTGGGTCTCCTGGCTTCATTCCCCCATCAAACTGGAAGATCTGGGGAACCTCAGCAGCTTCAACTCCTAAGCCCCATTTTATTTTATTTTATTTTATTTTTTTTATTTATTTTTTTGCTGTACACGGGCCTCTCGCTGTTGTGGCCTCTCCCGTTGTGGAACGCAGGCTCCGCGGCCATGGCTCACGGGCCCAGCTGCTCCACGGCATGTGGGATCTTCCCGGATCGGGGCACGAACCCATGTCCCCTGCATCGGCAGGCGGACTCTCAACCACTGCGCCACCAGGGAAGCCCCTTAAGCCCCATTTTAAACACAAGAGCAACTGAACACCAGCCTCTGAGGTCAGGCAGCGTATCACTGGTAACTTAGGTGCAGTTTACAAACGTATTGTAGTCCTGTGGGCAAGAGACACAAGGAGAATTCTGTGTCTGCCGTGTCATGGTTGGAGAAGGCTGGTTGTCACACTCCTGTCCATGGCACCCTAGAAGAGAACCACGGAAGCACACCCTTTTGAACAGCCCAGTCAACAGCCATCAGCAGTCAAGAAACTGTTTCAACACCTCCTGCAGGTCCTTGACTGTTTGGGCCTTTAAAATTCTACCTCTCAGAGATGCAAATGGCTCAAGAAAAGTCAGAATGAGGCATACTCATCCAGTGTTTGTTTTTCCAGCTAGCACATCTTAATAGAATATTGTCATAGCTTCCTAATCTGAAATTCTTGCTTTGCTTGAGACCAGGCATGCTGTTCTTTGAAAAACATTGTTTATTTAAAAATTATGCAGGAATCATGATTTTTTTTCTCTCTTGCCACTTCGATTTCCCAATAGCTATGGTTTTTCATCACAATTGCTTCTCAAGCTTCTGGACGAGTCATTTATTTTATGAATTTGGGGGGTAAACCCATTGCTGTTCTCCATTAATGGACACCCTGTATAGGTTTTATCTCTGCCAGAGTCATGACTGAGGATAGATATATGTTTGGGGCTTTTTTTTTTTTTTTTTTTGGTGGTGGGTGGAAATCATTGTATGGGTAGATTTCTACATGTTGCTAAGTTGAAACATCATTTCATTTACTGTTTTTAAGAAGTTTTGTTCTGGTAAAAGAAAAGTTTAATCTGAAGATATTTCCTATGCAATTTCCTTTCTCTGCATATCATTTCTAGATTTTGATTTCAGTTTGGATAACAAATGGTGTTGACCACAAAGCATTAGTATAAATACAACTATTCTGAGGACTTTTTTTTGTCCTCAGAAATGCACCCCAGGAAAGAGGTCCTCATGACTCCCGCAAGCAGAAGATAAAAGTAAAGGTTCACTGTTCACAACTTTTCTCCAAAGTTTTTAAGCTTCACGTAGAAAACGGTAAAGAAGATGGCCCTCCCTTACAGCATATTCATATTTTAAGTAAAATCCCACATCCCCGTCTGATACAAGAAAGTTCAACAACAAAAAGAAAGAAAGGACGGCATGAGGCTAAGCTTCTTAGACATTTTGCCCCTAAGGGATGCAGCGAGGAAAACTGGAAAGACCCTGAAATCCTGCACAGACACCCAGGAAATAACAGGACGTGGCACATCACAGGGACTAAAATTCTTATGTAAATCAAACAGATTTCAGAGAAAAGAATGAAACTGCTTGTCTTCATGTTTCAAAAAGAATTGCAGAGGTCAAAGGAACCAGGTGCAGGTGCAAAGATATATAAAAATAATGAGCAGTGCTCGTAACAAATATGGACGGCTACATTCAGCATCTTTCATGTATGTCCAACCTCAGGCCAAGGGCAAGAAATGTCCACTGTGCTTTAAAAGGTCTAGGAGTAGAAAAATCAAACCCGAGTCTTTTCTAATTCCACACGGCCGTTTTGCCACGAGATGATTAACAATGTCTGTGGGGTCTGGTTTATTATATTTGAACTGAGCTAGTACCAGGCAGCAGATAAAACCGTGGTCTTGGACTTTCTCCAGGACCTACCTGTGGTCTATTTCGAGACATTGCCTAGCTTCGAACGCAGCTGCCTTTGCTCTCCCTGATGCCTGCTTCGAAAGGGATCCCGCCAGACCTCCACAGACGAAGCTTTGTTAACTCATCCCCTATTGCTGATCAGACCCACGGCTCCACCATTCAAAAAGCAGAAGGCATAAAGGTGAATACAGACATGAGAAAGGAGTTTACATCTGGTCCTGTAGCCTCTCCATGTACTCTCTGAAGCCCTGGGACGCCCCCAGCCCCATGTCCGGGCAGACCCACTGGATGCCGTCATCACGGTCAAACGGAATGGAGTTGGTGTACGGACCGCCGTCCTCCGGGAGGATGGTGGTGTAGGCCGTAAACTTGACCCTCTTCCTCTTTGGGCCGGACGAACTCAGAGGTTCGTTTTTCACGTCTTTCTCATAGACAAAGTCAGAAGGTCTGAGCAGCTGACTAGGGAAAGTCTTCTGGGAACCGCCATTCAGAAGGAAGTTCCTCTCCTCGCACTGCAGCCCCCTGTCGATCATGGTCGTGCACTCTTCCGACGGGAGGGTCACGTCCACCGGATTCTCCAAAAGCTCCACGTCGTTCCCCAGCCAGACCCAGTCGTGGGAATGCGGGATGTCGCCTTGCTCACTCACGGTGAATCTTTTGTGTCTGTATTTCCAAGCAAACGTCACACAGTTAATTAAGAAGACCAAGATGGCCAGGCAGAAGACACAGAGCAGGGCGTACATACCGATCTCCAAGTCGGTTAAGCCCCTGGAGGTCACCGTAAGGTCACTCGGATTATGGGGTTCCGGTAACTTCCCTTGAGTGGGGAAGCTTGTAAAGGCGTCTGGACCACCACTCTTGAGCAACTTCTTATCCTTTCCTTCCATGGGAGACTGCGGGGTTGTGCTTTTGTTGGTAAATTCCTCGTGGCCGGCAGAGGCGCCATGTTGGAACCACTGCCGCACTGCTCTCTCCTGGCTTCCTTTGCGCTCTATGCTGTTCCTCAGGTGGTCTTTATATTCCCGACTGACGCCCTCCACGTCGTTGGTGCCTCCTTGGTGCTCATCAGTCTTTGCTTCAAATTTGACCTTGATGTTCCCTTTACCCACGGCAAGAATGCTCTTCCTCTTGGTCTTCTGACAGGGCTCACTGATCATCATTTCCAGTTTAATCAAGGGCCCTTGCCCTTCCCCCTCTGCAACGACAACCGGCCATTTGGACTGAAGGTTTGCCTGGACAGACACCACCATTTCATCCAACGATGAGACAGTCACTGAAAAATCCTTGGGATCGTAAATGTCTAAAGGTGTCACCGAACCGTCACTGAAAAGAATCCAAGAACTGACTATTGCTTCCTAAGAAAAATGAAAGCAAAGCATTACGTTATAATCAGATTCCTTCAAACCTGCAAATGTAGATGTGATTTCCTATGTAATTAATTATTTAAACATACAATCTGAGAAAAAAATGATTTCTATGTTTTATCATCGTGAATAGCTCTCGACACTGCCTGGAACCGGCATCAGCCCTAAGCTATAGCTATAGTTGATGTGAGAAACAAATAATATGCTTTAACAAGTGCATTAAAGTGTATATTAATTTACTGCATGCCAGACAACAGAATTTGACTTTGACCTTTCTAAAAACATTTTGAAAGATCAGGCAATTTATCTGAATCACATTCAGGTGCAACTAATCAGGCGCCTGCTCAAGAGAATATCCCTTTGAACATTCTTTATTAGGAAGCCAATGCTGATGAAGCAAAACATGCACTGGCTGGAAGCGCTTAAGGAAGGATGCATTACGAGACCAGCTGGCTTGAAAGGCACAGTGCCCTGGTATCTTTATCAATGACAGGTCAAAGTTTAAAGATGGGGGAGAGTTTGAGAGTTGGCAATAATTGTCAACAGTGGTGATTGGGTGCCTATTAGCCATGCTTGTCCAAGCAGCTGAAATGGAATTTCTGAGTACGGTAAGTCCCCTACATAGGAAACTTCAAGTTGTGAACTTTCAAAGATGCGAACGTGCGTGCGCATGTCCAATCACGTAAACTAGCTCTCGTGTCTGGCGGACATTGTCACGTGCCTGCATCCTCTACAAGTGGCTGTGCTTTTGTGTCCTTGACTGTACAGGACGGTACAGGGTACAGTAGTACTCTACCATCTCCCTCCCACTCTCCTCCTCCAGTCAGTAACTCTTCTTGCCTCTTCACTCGATGCCAGCCCCTGGATGCCAGCTGTTGCACTGTACTACTGTACTTTTCAAGGTCCTGTACTGTAAGATTAAAAATGTCTTATTTTGGGCTTCCCTGGTGGCGCAGCGGTTGAGAGTCCGCCTGCCGATGCAGGGGACATGGGTTCGTGGCCCGGTCCGGGAAGATCCCACATGCCGCAGAGCGGCTGGGCCCGTGAGCCATGGCCGCTGAGCCTGCTCATCTGGAGCCTGTGCTCCACAACAGTGAGAGGCCCGCGTACCGAAGGAAAAAAAAAAAGAGGCTTATTTTTTTGTGTTTGTTTTTTTATGTATTATTTGTGTGAAAAGTATTATAACCCTATTACGGTACAGTACTATATGGCTGATTGTGTTAGTTGGGTACCTAGGCTAACTTTGTTGGACTTACGAACACACTCTTGGAACGGAACTTGTTCATATGTAGGGGACTTATTTACTGTATCAAAAGGCACCTGCTTTGGCAAAAGGGAAAACATGTGAGCCTTTGGTCACGGTCTAGCAGCGGACTGTGCCTAAAACAGATAAGGCTGCTCTAAAGCAAGTGGCCTATGGGCATGTGGTTGGTGGATCAGAAGCACATACGAGGAAAATGTATCTAAGCCACTGAGTACTTTTCTCAGGGACAGGACAGACTGGATAAACAGGAAGAAGCTTCAAGAATCACCAGTCCCAGCTATGAGTGCTCCCTCTACGGATCTCTTTTGCAGGATGGGACAGAGAGAGACGCGGTCTCAACTGGCCAGGGACGAAAGGATTCTGGAATCTTACTTGCTGTGGGGCTTGAAGAACATCCCGGGCAGCTGCTGTTGAAATGACGGCTCTTTTGTCCAACCTGTGGGGCTGCAGGGAAAGAGACAAGCCGGCCACCAGCTGCACGCCCAGGTCCACGATGGTGACACGGTCATCCAGGACGGTCACCGTCTTCTCAGCCAGGATGGAGTCAGAGAGAGGCGACAGGACCTGCAGGGTCAGCGAGACGCCTCAGCCTCTGCCCCTCACACCATTCAAAGCTCCTGAACTGGTGTTTCCACCACCATGTTCTCCCAGTTTTCCCGACATGAGTGCACGTATGGAAATTGTGTGTGTCAGTGTTATGCCCCTGTTCAATTACGCTCTCCAAGTGAAGGAGTTTTACAAATATCATCTTGGTCCATTTTCTTTACTGTGATTCACATCATAATAACAGCACTGTATTTTCAAAAAAAAAAACGCATGATTTAATTTAAAGGCAATCACTAAAAATTGCCCACCTGGGTACCAAGCACCAAAGAGTAACATCTTTCCAACAACTAATATTTAGGTGTGAAAATGGCAGAAGTGCGGTAATACTTTAAGGGATTGGTGCTCGGTCATCTCTCCCTGCTCTTATTCCTTTCAGTGGGCAGTTAGATGTCCACTATGGGCCATTAATCACCATTGCGTGGGCTGCTGCATCATCGTTGGATAAACCAGGTAAGCAAAGTGGGAAAGAGAATCTTATTCTCCTTCTAAGAAACCACTCCTAATGCACCATCTAGCTTGCAAGCGGGGGTGACTAACAAATGGAGAGGAATATCTAGTGGGCAGAATTTCTAGACCTGTCCTGCCAAAGAGGTCCTGCTTAATCTCTCAAACCTGTGAATTTGATGAGAAATCACCCAGCCGACTATGTCATAGGCTATGGCACAGTTGGCCTTAGAATAGAGAGGTTATGCTGGGTTAGCCGGGTGGGTCCCATGTAATCACACGGGCAGAGTGCTTTCCCTGGCTGGTGGAAGAAGGAAAAGTCAGAGAGATTCAAAGAGTGAGAATCTGGTGATGGAGAGGCCCCATGAGAAGGAAGGCAGGTGGCCTCTAGGAGCAGAGAATGACCCCTGGCTGACAGTCCACAAGGAAACAGAGTCCTCAACCCCACACTGCGAGGAACTGCATTCTGCCAGCAACCTGAGCTGGGAAGCAAATCCTTCTCCGAAGCCCGCACATAAGCCCAGCCTGGCCCACACCTTGACCACAGCCTTGTGGTAAACTTGGCTTGGTACTCCAGGCTCACCTGGACTCCCAAGCTTCAGAACTCTGAGTTGATAAATTAGTGGTGCTTTAAGTTGGGAGACTGGCGGTGATTTGTTACACAGAAATAGAAGAGTAATAAAAATATAAGGTTGAGTACAGCTTTGTCAAAAATTAACTTTGGCAAAACCTAAAATCTGACTTAATTAGCTCTGAGCAGTAACATTTTAATTTGTTATTAAAAAAACTATGCTGCACTCTTTCTGCAGAATTATCCTGTCAATGTTGGCTAGAAAATAGTTTTACTATTATTATAATAAAATGGAGAGTGCTTTTTATTAATTTTAGTGCAATACATTTTATTTTTTAATTTTTTGTCCACTGTTAAGGTAAAACATAGCTAAATGTTTAATCCTCAAGTTTAGGAAAATAAAACTAGCTTTCACAGGTTCTACTGTCTTCTATCAGTGATACATGAAAAGTAAACTATCATATTGGGGGAAAGATTACTTAGACTGTGTGTTTAATTCAGCTTTGGTCACAGAAATGAGATTTTTTTCTCAACTCTCTCTAAAATGCAAGATATAATTTGAGTCTGGATTGTTAGAACCGACGAACCCTCTGTTACTGCCCATGATTCTCTGACACAGGCGCACACCGCCCTGCACGACAGCATCTACCTGGACCCTTATCAACACAGACCGGGATTGTGGGAGGCGGCGAGGGGTGGGTGCCTGTACCTGCACGGTGGTGATGCCCGGCTCCCGGCCCACCAGGGTCCTGCCGTCCTGTAACTGAGCGATTCTTGGCTCTTCCACCTTCATGAAATCCATCACGAGGTCAGTGACGTCAAACTGCCAGTCGGGGCCCAGCATGTAGCTCAGCTGACCCGAGTCGCGCGACTCAGCCACGAACTGGGTGAGGACGCGCACGAGGGCATGTTGGTGCTGCAGGGAGCACCCTCTCCCCTTCTTCTCCTCGTCCTCCTCGTCTTCGCTGTCTCTGGCAGGCCTGGGACACACACACGGCAGAGCAAACGTCATCGCTGTGGGGAGGTGTCTCGCGCCCCCCTTTGTCCTGATTCCCCGTGACTCTGCCCTGCTTGGTGTGAGCCGCTCACCATCGGGTCACCCGCCGTCTGCTCCTTCGTTTATTCCCCGGGCACTGTCTGGTGGTCACCGAGCGCCACGTGTACTGCCACGTGCTCGGAGCACAGAAGCCCAGCTCGGCCCCTGCACGCCCACCCAGCACCAGGGGGGACCAGCCCCACACAGGCAGAGGCCGCATCTCTGTCCTGTGTTCTGGAAGCCTGCAACTTCATCACGATCCCCCGTGCGGGGATGAAGTGGGGCTAGAGGAGGTCTGGGGTCAGAAGAGCCGTGTGGAGGCTGCATCCACCTCCCTTTACTGGCCTTGAGCCATCAGTCACGCCCACATGGGCACCTCACCTTGGGAGTGGAGATGGCAAGGACCCCCCTTACCGCCCTGCAGGTGTGCTTGAGGAGATGTAGGCCAGGTGTGACGACACCTGAGGGCGGCCCTCGTGAACCATCACCTGGGGACAGTGCCCACATCCAGCCCCTTCCCTGGATCAGGCCCTTCCATCTCTACAGAAGCGGCTCCCTCTGAGCTCCGGGCCCTAAAGGTGATCAGGGTAAAGCCTCCTACCTCCCATGCGCCCTGATCTGAGTGGCCGCCGACCCGCAGAGCTGTTGAAACTACTGAACCACGTCTGGCACCTGCGTCCTGGCTTCTCCTCCTTCCTCCTGTCCCCTTACTCGCTTGCCCACGCCCGCCCTGAGAAACCCTCTCTGGCTCGGCCATTCCAGAACCTTCTCCTCCAGATACACCTGTCCCGTGTCCCTTATGAAAGGACCTGGTTTGATGGCTGCTGACTGGTCTGTGGCCCTCGGTGGATGGGTCTTGGGTCAGGGGAGAAAGGGGCAGAGACTTATATGCGCTGGGTTAGACCTAGCATGTGTTGGGTCCTGCCCTGCGTGCTCCTGTAAAGAGCTGATGCAAATGGGCCATGTGCCACCTGCCAGCCACACACAAGTGACCCATGTCATCTACACAGGCCCCAAGGAACAGGGTGCTCTAGGCGCTGATCTCGCTGCTGAGGAAACCCAGGCACAGAGAGAAGGGGCAACTGGGTCACAGCCACACAACCAGTCACCTCGACACGGAGTCCAAGCCTGGCCGCTGTCCCTCTACTGGTGTCCCCTCCCTTTTTCTAAAAATTAAAAAAAAAAATCTTTTTGGCTGCACCGCACAGCTTGTGGGACCTCAGTTCCCCAACCAGAGATCGAACCCAGGCCCTCGGCAGTGAAAGCGTGGAGCCCTAACCACTGGACCACCAGAGAAGTCCCTTTCTCTCCCTTTTTATAACGGACTTCATTTCTCTTCACCACAGCCCTGAAGCATGCTCCCGTTTCTACGTGAAGAAACCAAGGCTCAGAGCAGTGAATATGAGGCCCACAGAGCTCGTTATCAGCAGTTTGGGACGAGCACCGTGTCACTTCTGAAACCCACTTTCTTAACGATATGTCACTCCACCTCCCTGAAAGGTTAACCCTCAAGGTTAGAAAAGTAAAACTAGCTTTCACAGGTTCTCCCGTCTTCTATTAGTGATGTATATAAAGTAAATTATCATACTGGGGGCAGATTGCTTAGACTGAGTTTAATTCAGACTAGACTGGTAAAAGAAATGAGATTATTCTTTTTTCTCAACACTCTCTAAAATGGAAAAATTAATTTGAGTTTAGTTTATTAGTTACAGGAAGAAAATTTCACCAGCACCTAGCAATTTGAGTTTCCCAAAGTGAGGGGTAAGTATCCTTGCTTTTAAGTGAGATGATTCCAGGTGGCACTAAAACCACTGGCTGCCACACAGAAAGGTTGCTTCCATTTTATTTTTCAATCCTCCTGATTATATCACAGGGAACGTCTCTGTTTGGTGCCAGGTGATCTTTAAGGGCTCTCTGATACCTGCTAGTCTCTCCCAGCTCATAAAGACAAATTCAGACAAACAACTCTATCTACTCAGAATTTAAGAACAATATTTTCTTTGCATTAATTTTTACTAGTTGGCTCTTTTTGATAGTGATGTGGAGTTTCTCTTAAATAAATAAATAAAACTGAAAAAAGAACAGTAGTAAGTATATTCTAGGTGGTACTCAAAAGTTGCAGTCTCATAAAAGTGGTGAGTGAATAAATGAAGTTTTAGAAATACGATATTAATAAAAACAATTGCATTCTGTTGTGTTAAAAAAAAACTTTAGGGCTTCCCTGGTGGCACAGTGGTTGAGAGTCTGCCTGCCGATGCAGGGGACACGGGTTCGTGCCCCAGTCTGGGAAGATCCCACATACCGCGGAGCGGCTGGGCCCGTGAGCCATGGCCACTGAGCCTGCGCGTCCGGAGCCTGTGCTCCGCAAGGGGAGAGGCCACAACAGTGAGAGGCCCGCCTACCGCAAAAAAACAAAACAAAACAAAAAAAAAACCTTTAAATTTCGAGGTCATTTCAAGTTCATTGAAAGTTTAAAAGATCCTACAGGGAGGCCCTGTACACTCTTTAGCCAGCCCCCCAGATTTAACATCTTGCATACCTGTGGTACAATACCCAGACCAGCAAATTGACATTGGTACAAACCACAGAGTTTATTCAGATTTCGACAGGTTAATGAATACCCATTTGTGTGTGTGTCTATGTAGTTCTGTGTGATTTTTATCACATGCAGATTCATGTAACCATCACCATAACCGAGATACAGAACTGGTCCGTCACCACAGGGGTGTCCTATGTACTGCCTTATACCTCCACACCATCTCTAACTCATGGCAACCACTAATTTGCTTTCTCTTTCCTAGATCATCATAAATGGTGCCACACTGCCGGTAACCTTTTGAAGCACTGGTAAGGATGTGGATGTGTGTGTAACTGGATGACTTAACACACTGCTGGTGGGAATGAAAAATGCAGCAGCTTCTCTGGAAAACAGTTTGGCAGCTTCCTTTAAAACTAAATATGCCCATGGTCTTCCCTGGTGGTGCAGTGGTTGAGAGTCCGCCTGCCGATGCAGGGGACAGGGGTTCATGCCCCGGTCTGGGAAGATCCCACATGCCGCGGAGCAGCTTGGCCCGTGAGCCATGGCCGCTGAGCCTGCGCGTCCGGAGCCTGTGCTCCTCAACGGGAGAGGCCACAGCAGTGTGAGGCCCGCGTACCGCCAAAAAACCCACAAGAAACAAAAAACTAAATATGCCCTTAACATACAACCCAACAATTCCCCTCTCAGGCATCTTCCCCAGAAAAATGAAAATCTACATTCATACAAAAGCTTGTATGTTAAGCTTTTGTCATAGCATCTCTATCCAAAATAGCCCCACACTGGAAAAAACACGTGTCCTTCCGTGGATGCATGATTAAGCAAACTGTGATACTCCCTACCAGGGGATACACTCAGCAAAATAAATAAATGAATTATGGAAACATGCAACGACTGGAGTGGATCTCAAGGGAATTATGCTGAATAGAAACATGTCCATTCTTTTTTTTTTTTTTTTTTTTTTTTTTGCTGTACGTGGGCCTCTCACTGTTGTGGCCTCTCCCGTTGCGGAGCACAGGCTCCGGACGCACAGGCTCAGCGGCCATGGCTCACGGGCCCAGCCGCTCCGCGGCATATGGGATCCTCCCAGACCGGGGCACGAACCCGTATCCCCTGCATCGGCAGGCGGACTCTCAACCACTGCGCCACCAGGGAGGCCCTACATGTCCATTCTTAAATGTTTCATACTGTATGGTGCCATTTACCAGCTAGAGAAAACTTTCTGCTTTCAAAGGGCTCAACTGATGGGTCAGGCCCACCTGGATAATCTCCATATTTTAAGATTAACGGATTTAGAATTTTAATTACATCTGTAAAATCCTTTCACAGCAGTCCCAGATTTGTGCTTGATTGAATAACCAGGAGATGGGACACTTGAAGGGATGTTATCTTTAGAATTCTGTCTACTGCAGGATGTATCCTTTCACGGAATTCTTGGGATAACTCTATTCAGTAACTCTATTGTCATCTCCAATTTATAGATGAAGAAACAGGAAGAGAGAGGTTAAGTGACTTGCCCAAGGTCACACAGCTATACGTGAGAAAGCCAGGGTGAAACTCAGTGGCTTTATTCCAGAGCCCACAACTTAACCATTGTACTGTGCTCCCTAGAGGATGGTTGACATTTATAAGCGGGAAACTGAGGTAAGATAGGAAAGAACAGGGAGGTAGGGAATAAAAAAAGAGCTATTCCCTTAAATGCCAGGCCTGGAGCTAGGTGCTTCTTATGCGTTGCATCGTTTTACTGAATCCTAGCAACTCTTCTACGAGGTAGAGATGATTATTATCCCTATTATAATCGCCTCCTGTCAAAGCAAGTACCCAAGTCAGATCCATCTGAACACCGATCCCACTATCACCCACTGTGGATGCAGCTTCCCTAGGGCCTGGGTCCCTGAGGGCGTTTGCCTCAGATCGGAGCCTCCCCCGCCCCCTTGGTTCCTCACCTTCGGTTCGAAGCCACTGGGATCCTCCACCCTTTGATCTGGCTCAGCTCCGTATCGGAGATCTCGACCTGCAGGGGAAGTCTGGGCGCCCAGACGGTGACCTCCAACTGGGAGGTGAGGTGCCGGTGGGTGAAGTTCACGATTGTGTCCACTTTGCTCTTCATCTCCTTCCCATTCGCAAAAATCGAATCGCAGCCGTTGGAGACCTTAGGGGAGGGGATAGAATCTCCAGATGCATCAGCAGGAAAAAGCACATGCAAAACCTGATGATGAAAGTTCATGAACTGCAACAGCTCTGATTTATGAGACCCAGGACAACCAGGAGAACATGACTTGAACAGAAGGTAATTTGTAGGCACTAATTAGGGACAACAGACTCCAGGAAAACCATTTTGTATGACGAACCACTGACAAGTAAAATCATAAACATAATTTAATGCAGTTACATAACCTTTGTTGCCTTTCGTGAGTGTTGTTTCCCCTTTACCTCACCTCCTTTATGCACTCAAAGCATCGCTAATCAAACCCCACTTGCAACACATTTCACTCTTGCACCATATCTGGAGATGCTTAAAAAGGTATACCTATATGTTACTAAAACAACACTTCGGTCAAGCCATAAAGGGGATTTTTTTTTCCCTGAAAAACCAAGAGAGCTTTGCACTAGATTAAAATCCTTGCAGGAAAATACCCATGGAATGCACTAGAAATGCGGACATAATTATTTTTTGCCCCATCGCACTATAATTTTGCAGGATGGAGGTGAGGACGCGGCATTTTGTTACGGACTTCTGACTCAGCACATGGAGGCACCCTTTAGCGTGCATGCATTCGCGGGTTGGCTGTTAGACAGCGTAAGCCCCCATTTCACTTCACATCTTCCGGATAAGCAAGGAAAACGTTGATGACTTTCTCTCCTGGACTATCAGGAGAATGAATGTCTTTTACGTATGTATCTGGGTGGGGGGGGAGGGAGCAAAGGTCACGTTATGTGCAGAAGACACAAAACCAACACTCAGTTCAGCACAGAATCACAAAACTGCCAGGGGTCCACAATCTAATTTTACAGATGAAGAACCTGAGGCCAGCAATGTGACGTCACTAGCTGGAGGTCACACACTACTTTTAAGGGTACCGTGTGGTGCTGGGCCGCTGTCAGGACTCCCCACCTGGAAGGCCACCAGGCAGCCCGTTTTGCAAGCCACAGACGAAGACTCACTTTTGACCTCTTCTTCCTCGCCTGTATCAGTACCTGCAGCCCAGGCCTCCCTTCCAAGCCCCAGGTGCACACATCCAACTGGCCCCTCCATGTAAACAGGTGAATGGCTCAGAGCAATGTCAGCAGTGCCGAGGTGGAAACTCAAAGAACAAACCTCCATGTTGTTTGGGACAAATTATCATCACCTCCCTCCTCCCCCCAAAAAAGGGCGTGAATGTGAATTTTCTCCCACGAGAAGGAAAAGATGAGCCTGATTCACTGTAGAGTGCAGTCAAAGACTGAGGAGAAAATAACTAACGAGATGCATAAACCCCTTCCTGCATCAGCCTTGCAGACACAGGTACCTGTCATTGCCACTTCACAATGGCACCAACGTCTTTAGGAATCTTTAAGCGTAATTAACCAAGGCCACTAATGGGAAGATGGGCAGAAATCACAGTGACACTGACCTGATAACCCTGGGCCACAAAGCAATAGGCAGCATTGCTGGAGGGAAACTGCATCAGGCTGAGTTCATCTGGGGAGCCGCTTCCCCATCCTGTCAGAACTTAGCCTTCCACAGCCCCTTGCCCTCCAGGCTCTACTACCCTGAGCAGCAAATCTGCCCTCAGATGGCAGTGGAAATTGGCAGCTAATGTGTTTCTCCCCCTGAAATTCCAGTGGGAGTTGAAAAAAGACAATTCAATCACTTTTCGAAGCTTAAAAGAATCTACTTCGCCCGTCCCCTCTCTTTGTCTGCTTTACTTTTTAAAAGGGAGAAGAAAAACCATGAGACAAGCAAATCAGCTGTCTTTTAGGGCATGTTTGAGGGATGTAAATCTGCATTATTGTGCCCAGGATTGTAAAGAGAGCAATCAGGACAAGATTTTCTATTAGAGCAGAAAATGGAATGGAGCGCCATGTTCTTATTTTAAATTCCTGCGATGGGGACCCAATGCTGAGCCCGAATGCCCTTCCTTAAGTACTCAGAAAGGGGTGGAAGACCCATTCTAGAGAAACCCCTGCCTTCCCTCCAGAGCACTGCCCCGGGAGACATTCAGTAAGACCCCTAAAGATCCCTGCACTCAGTGGCTACACGCAGACCTATCTCAAGAGAACAAGGTTCCTTACTGACCAGAACTCTACAGTGAGTGCAGTAGCGGGTTCTACCCTCAGCTTCTCCTGGTTCAGGTAGGCATCACCTATTGCTAGAACTTTCCCCATCCTACCTTCTACAGTACAGACCTCACTGTCCTGAATTTTCAGGATGATTATGATCTATATGAGATGTATGTATGCATGCATGTGTGTATTTCCTCTAGAAGGAATGGTTTAGTATTTGCTAATTCAGTGTTTGCAGTGACTTTATAAGACATAACTACTGCAAATAATGAGAATCAATTGCAGTAAGTATCTCTTATGGGTACAGGACCTCACTGCCTGCAATGCTCTTCTTCCCCTCTCAAAGCCTTAATCTCCACAAATAACCCTGTGGGGCGGGCATCATGGTCCTCATTTTACCTGGACTGAATCCAGGGTAGCGAAAGGGAACATCACTTCCCAGGGCTTTACTTGTGTGTGTAATGATGCCAGCCAGCCCCCAGGACTGCGGACGCCTGGCCCAGTGCTCCTTCCTCTGCCTGTTCACGCCAGTCCCCTCCAGAGACTTCCCACGGTACATGGGACAAAGTCCAAACTCCTGATCACAGCTTACAAGACCTAAGGACCTGGTATTACCTCCTTCTCCAGCCTCCCTTGGCACTTCCCTCCCTGCCCCCCTGCACAGACACCCCACCAGTCCCCCATGGGTCTTCTCTCGCTTGGCGCTCCTGAGCTTATCCCCCTCGGAAGGCCTTACCACGATCTTCCTGTGACTGAGACCTGCTTGTCGTTCAGGTCTGAGGCAGATAGAACTGGTTGTCTACGGGCCACTCAATCACACACCAGCACCGCTGCCCCATCACATACACACACGCACATCTTCCTCTTTTCTGTCCAGCCATGCTCCTTGCCAGTGACTGGCTTAGGGAAAAGCATGTGACACAATTCTGGCCAAGGAGGTGTGAGGAGTCTGCTGGGGATTCTGGGAAGGGCTTCCTGGCTCCGAGATGCCCAGAAAGTGGTCCCTCCTTCTCCCACTGGACGCTGCCACATGGGAGGTGACAACAGGGGCTACAATGGTGATCTCAGAGCCTTGGAGGGCTGGCCGAGGACCAGGCTGACATGGCGAGCATGGAAGGAGAGAAAGACGGAAGGAACCACATCCTCAGTGACCACCTGGATGGACCACTGGACCAGCCCACTTGGTACCACGTGACTTTTCAACTTCTTATCATGCGTTTTTCTTTCTGTTGTTGTCAAAGCCAGTTTGGTCCATGGTATTTTGTTACTTGCCACCAAAAGTGGTATAAATTATGTAAGAACTCAGCTCAAATGTCACTCCTCAGAAGGGACTGCTTGAGTCATTTCTAATGTAAGGTTGCACGCCCCTCACCTGGTCACTCTACTACTCTCCTCTATCTAATTTACTGTGTGTGCTACTATGTAAACCATATTTACACTATTTCTGTGTTACTGACAGTATATCATACTATTCATATTGCTTAAGTCATATGGCTTACACTGTGCTAGTTACACTGGATTGCTCTATCCGTGTTGTATTTTATGATTTACTTTTCAATATTTATCAGTCTCTGCATGCTCCCGGTTGGTTACTTGTTTCCTATCTCTGTTCTCCACCTGGAAGTGATCTGCTTGAGACCACGGACCTGTCTCCTCTTGTCTCCTGTGTCTCCACTTCTAGCGCAGGGATGACCCCCATAAAGTGTTCAATACATAGGTGTTCGGTGTGAATATGTCACTGGTTTCCTCTGGGTCCCATTCATTCTTGTGCCCCAGGAGTAGCCTGTGTCTGGGTTAGAAGTGGGAGAAGGTGGCTCAGGCAGTGTTATGTTCTGGATATCATGAGAGGAGATAGACTGGTAGAAGAAACCTAGTCTAAATCCTAAGGAATTTTGAGGTCAATGAGCTGAGAAATTTGGATTCCCCCTGGCGAATTCGGCCTTCTGGCTAGGAATTGAGAGACCTGACCCGTGTCATGTCGCACGGTGAGGGCGTGTGTGTTTTTGGAAGAGACAGGTAGACACTGCGAGGTAAAGATCAGAGTCAGGTTCCCACCACTCATCCAGAAGATACCTTCAGGGCTCTCTGAGCCCCCAGGGGAAGCTGGAACAGCAAATGCTGTGAATCTTAATTATAAGAACGGCTGAGGACAGGAACGTGGACATTGAAAATGACAGTTCATGCCATGTTAATCTGTGAGCATGTGCCAGATGGCTTGTCAATGTCATTTTAGGAAGGCTGCCTTTAGAGGTCATTGTTTTACTGTCAAATTACACTTTCACAGTTACAGTACTTTAGAGTAATAGAGGCAAACGGTGGTCTCCCGATGTAAATATGTTTCCTTTGGGGATCTTGTGAGATTCAGCATTCGCTTCATTTTCTATTTAGGAAAGAAGCAAGAATTGAGTCTGTGTATCAGTGCCCCCCGCTCTGAGTCTGCCAGACGGCTGATGCATCTGTGTCTGCACCGTAGGAGCTGCCCCTGCTGTACAAGGTTTCCCTCTTAACCCCTCCCCCATCTTGAGAAATGTGTTAGAAAGAAAAAAGCTACATCATCACGGCAATGGAAGCAGTCTATCTCCTTGGCAAGTTGGTAAGAGCAGTTAAAGAAGGGTAAATGGTGTTTGTTTAAACTGAATAAAGTGAAGGGTGCCTTCTGCAATGTTCGTAATGAAAATAAAAATGAAACAATGCCTAGTTCAATAAATAGCAGTGCATACAAATTAAACACTATGAATCCTAGAATAAATTTAAATAAAATTTACGAAAAAGGAAAAATAATCGTGATATAATATTCAGTGAAAAAATGATGCAGTTAAAATTATATGGACACACTTATATAAGTGAATCACTTTGCTGTACACCTGAAACTAACACATCTTAAATCAACTATACTTCAATACAATTAAATTTTTTTAGAATTATATGGACATGTTAATACTAATTTTATAAATATATGTTATGTGTGTTTGTGTATTAATGAAGAATAAAAAGATTTGAGTAATGGGGGAAAGCTATATAATCAAAGAGTATGTTTCTCACAAATTCACAATAAATGCTGAATTACATATTAAGATAGGCAAAAAGAAACTATGTAAAGAAAGAACAACTTTCAATTCAATTATCAAATCAAACATTTTGTATTTATTACCAAGTTTAGCAAGTACATTTTGTCTGAGGAGCAGTGGGTACTCAAAAACTATTCATTTTACCTTGAAGTACAAAGAGCAAAAATAATAGCTATCATGTATTGAGTGCTTACTATGCATCATGCACTGTTTTTAAAGCTTTACATAGAATGATAGCCATTAAATCCTCCAAATATCCCATTCGTTAAGTGTTTTGTCCCTATATCATAGATGGGGAAAATGAGGCCCAGGAGAGACAGCTTGAGCAGAGATCACAGCTGTGAGGGGCCGAGGAGGGATTTGCACTCAGGTCCTCTGAGTCGAGGGGGCAGGGGGTCCTCAAACTGTGTGTTAGCCCCTCCGTACAGCCCACAGAAGGAAGACCTGATTGGGAAAGGCAAGACCTAAATACACACGTTGGGATTTTTTAAATGAAACTCATCAAGGTGTAATTTCTGTTCAATGCACTGTATCCGTTTGGAGGGTACAGGTGGATGAGATTGACGGTGCACACGCTATGAAACCACTGTCATGCTCGGACACAGAACGCTCCGATCCTCCTGAAGCATCCCTTGTGCCCCTTTTCGGCCCATTGCTCCCTCTGTCCTTGGCCCCAGGCCACCACTGATGTGTCAGTAAGCATGAGGTATCAATTAATTAGAGGCCAGCTTGACAGTTAGTACCCAAGTCCAGGCAGAAGGAGCTGGAAGCAGCAACTCGGTGCCTCAGCCTGAGGTCCAGTAACCTGGGTCCTTGTCCAAACTCTTCCCTTCATCATGCCTGAATAAGTCACCCCCCATCTCCGGGCTCAGATTCTGCATCTGTGAACCCATGGGTACCCGAAGTTTCCAGCTTGGACTCCCTCCCATCCTATCATTGGAGGATGGAGAGAGCCAGCTCAGAGTCCCAGTGTATTCTGACACAGCTTTTCTCTGCCGCAGATCCCTCAGCTATAAAATAAGAATAAATCATTCATTCATTTAATAAATATTTATTTAATGTCAACTAAGACCCAGGAACTGTCCTAGGTGCTGGGGATAGAGTGATGAACAATACAGTCCCCGCCCTGATGGAACTGACTGTGGAATGGGGGAGACAGACAAACTCAACACACACCTAGATATAAATGTAACATCAGGTAGCGAGATGGGCTTCAAAGGAAAATCAAGCAAGGTAAGAAAACAGTGATAACGGTTTTAGTTAGAATGGGCAGGGAAGGTCTCCCTGGATAGATCACATTTGATTAGAGACCTGAATGAAGTGAAGAAGTGAGTCATGAGCACATGCAGAAGATCAGGAAGTGCAAAGGCCCTGAGACAGGTATGTTCTTGCCATATTCAAGGACCAAAAAGGAGGGCAAGGGAGCACAAAAGTAGCCGGGGGGGCTGGATTGTACTCCACTGTGTAAGTATAATGAGAAGCTCTGGGGGTTGGGAGCAAGTAAGTAGCGTGATTGGAAGATATAACAGAATACCTCTAGCAGGGGTGGCAGAGGGGGAGCCCATGCAACAGAGACGTGAAAGAGGTTCCCATCAGGGTGGTATGATGGAGGGAATGAGAGGTGGTCAGGTTCAGGAGGCCTCTGAAGGCAGCCCTGGCAGGAGCTGCTGCTGGAGTGGCTCTTGGGTGTGAGAGCAGGAGAAGCCACAGATAACTGCTAGGTTTCTGGCCCAAGCAACCAGAAAAATGGCATTGCCATCCCTGTGATAAGGGAGGCCTGCAGGAAGGCAGATTTGGGGAAGAGAGAAAGAATCTGGAGTTCCATTTCAAAAATATGAAATGTGAAATGTTTATTAGACATCTGAATGAAGGTGTTAGGTAAGAAGTTGGAAGCACAAGTACAGAGCCCACGGAGAAGGGCTCAAGCTGAAGAAATAAATTTGGATTATGCCAGCATATGCAGTATTTAAAGCCAGGAGATTGAATAATATCCCACATTTCAGCCTTGAGCCTGCTAACACTTAGAGGTCATGAATATAAGGACCTGACAATATGGGACCAATTTGTTAAAAAGGAAAAGCCAGGGGGACTTCCCTGGCGATCCAGTGGTTAAGACTCCGTGCTTCCACTGCAGGGAGCTCGGGTTCAATCCCTGCTCGGGTTCGATCCCTGCTCGTGGAACTAAGATCCACATGCCGCGCGGCATGGCCAAAAATTTTTTTAAGACTAAAAAAAAAAAAGAAGGAAAGGCCATAGAGAGAATGGTAGGTATCTCAGAGGTAAGTGGTGACGATTCTCCGAAGACAGGGTGGGATTGATATCAAACAGAGAGGAAGTCGAGTCAGTTGTGGACTGAAAGCTAACCATAGGAATTGGCCATGAACCCTGGAGACCTTGACAAAGGGACTTCAGCGGAGAAGAGGCAAACCTCTGATGATGTGGGCTCATGACAGAATGGGAAGTGGGGGAGTGTGATACGGAAAGCTTTTGCAAGGACGTTTTCCAGCACGGGGAACAGAAATGAGACAAGGGATGATAATTCCTGCCCTAAGTGTTAAATAAGATGAACCACAAAAATCACTTAACAGACAGCAAGTGTTTTCTGAGTGCTGATCTTCGGTCCAGCTCTTCCATGCTAAGTCGACACAAGAGTTTCCAGCGTGCATTGTACAACCCAATGGCCCCGTACTAATGCCAAACTCACCAAATACCCACTCTGAGTTCGGAGACTGAGATGAGAGAAGAAATGAGTTGCCTGTCACCTGGAGCTTCAGGCAAAAAACAATCAAATAAAATCACCATTTCCTGAGTGATCACTAAATGTAAGTCACTGATATAATACTGTCTTCCAACACCCCTGACCAAATACCTGTTGTGTAACAAGAAGGTAAAGTACAGAAGAGAACAATTCATGTCTAGAGAGATTTTTCAGTCTAGTTAACAAAAATTGGAAACAGGAAAAAATCAACATATACAGACATGCAAATTAATAGATTGCACACTGGCAACAAAATAGAGGGAAGTCTTTCTCAGAAGTAAGAAGGAGACATCAAGGAACATTTTCAGGACCCAAAGGTGAAGATAAGTGAAGAATTCTCTTACATATGTATGACCTTTCTCTTCACCCCACGGCAGGAAGACAGATGGGAAGGAGGAAGGAGGGGTACACGTTTAAAGACAAAATCTGACACATACAGCATTTTACAATTTATAAAACATCATCCCACTTGACAGTCTATTTCTCTCTCTCTCTCTCTCTCTCTCTCTCTCTCTTTTTTGGCCATACCACATGGCTTGTGAGATTTTAGTTCCCTGACCAGGGATTGAACCCGGGCCCTCAGCAGTGAGAGCACAGAGTCCTAACCACTGGACAGCCAGGAAATTTCCCTTCCACCTGACATTCCCGATTGCCTCATGTGGTAGATTTCAGTGACATACCCAACACGGCACCCTCACCCTCTGCCTTGTGAATTTGTGGTTCCCCCCACCAGAGGTAAAATATGTTTTATCTCAACAATATTAGGTTTGGGCAAATGACTCCTTTTGCCCAGCAGAATTTTAACAAAAAATTCTCCATAAAATACTGAAAACACAGAACAGGGAACTCTGCTCAATATTATGTAACAACTTAAATGGGAAAAGAATTTGAAAAAGAATAGATACATGTATATGTATAACTGAATCACTTTGCCGTACACCTGAACCTAACACAACATTGTTAATCAACTTTACTCCAATATAAAATAAAAAGTTAAAAAAATAACATAATTAAAGGATTGGGTTTGCCCTCTTGGTGCCTGCAACCTTGATGAGGTGAACCCCAGCTGATCTGAAGACCTGTGAGCAATAAAAAAAAGCTCATGGTGGCATGTGACTAAGATACTGGGGCTGTTTGTTATGCAGGTGTAACTAACTGATACAGTCTATGACAATGTGTCTCAAATAGTGTTTGAAGCACAACCCACACTAGAAAATACATCTTACATTAGGACCAATACACAAAAAGTATACATAAAGGCAACAGCCAAAGTTTCATGAAAAAACACTTAACCTTATTACTTGCAAGTCACTCTGAATTTTCTATTGTTTTATCCCATCCCATTCTATTCCACTCCACTCCACTCTGTGCCATTCCAGTCCAGTCCATTCTATTCCTTCACTTTTTACAAAATGCTGGTGAGATCCCATAAAAACTGGCCCTTAATCTGAAAAAAATCCTGCACTGGAGCATTGTGGGAGAGTTATTCTTTACCCATCTTACAGATGAGGAGACTAACGCTCAGTTAGGTCACCTAGCCAGTAAGGGAGGGCCAGTGTCCCAAGCCGTGTATTCTGATCCAACACTGTCCTTTTCTATTGGTCAAATAGCTGCTGCAGTAACCGCTGATCCCCTGTCTATATTCAGTTCATTCTTAGTTTTCACTTGAGGTATTCTTAAAATGAGGGGCCTGGCTTAACCTCTGCTTGATAAAAATCAGAGACAAAATCAAGTCAGCCAAGTTCCAGTTTCAGTTCAGAGAGGTAGGTGGCTGAAAAGAGCACTTCTCTTGCCCTTTTACCAAACTGCAAATTAAAAGCTTTTCTTAAACCCATCAGAGTACTGCTGATGCAGGGCTACAAACTAACCTGGAATCTGGAGACAGACACATGCCCACAGGGAGGAAGAGAAATCGAGCATTTGCTTCCCCAGGGTGGACCCTGCTGGATGTCATATAAGCTAGAAAAAAAAAGGAATCCAAGGGAAAAACTGTACTGACTTGCTAAGGCGCTGGTGTGAGTGTGAAGCTTTAGAGCCTGTAAACACGGAGCTTGTACCCCCCGGGCTTGCTCTACGAATCCCATCGGGCCCTCGAGGGAAGAGCTAGCAGAATCCCCAGGACAGCGGCTCAGGAGGGGGTCAGCAGCCACTGCGGAAACTCTACACAGTTCCATATCCTCTGTCTCCCCTATGGGGCAAAAGTCTCAGTCTTTAGGCAGAAGTATAATAAAAACTGCCATTTAGGGCACTAGGGGGAATTCTGTTGTATCTAAAGCAACCAGTTTGAGTTACATTTAAGCTGCTTTATTAAAAAGAGGCCTGCCTGCCTCTAGCAAACAGCGACTAAGTTCCCTCATTAAAGTTTATACAATAAGAAGCTCTAGGACACAACAGCGCTCCTGTCCCCAGTGGGTCCCCAGACTATGCTTTCGCTGGTCAGAGGCATAACTGTCTACCCCTCCCTGCGATAAGTAAACATACCACCTCCATCATCTTTTTTCCCCCTAGAACATTACTGAAGGGTGCTGAATAATACCGTGTGATTCTGAGCAGGTAATTTAACCTGAGTTTCTGCTCCCTCATCTGTAATGTCAATTGGCCTTCAGCTGGCACAAATAGAGCATTTGCCTATAACATACCTCTTTCTTTTCTCAATGTCCCATGCAAATGGCAGTTGGATTCTAAAGTTAACTGAAGCAAAATTGCACCCAACCAGTATTATACAAGAAAATCCCTATTTTCATTCACCAGGCACAGCATTTATGATCTTAATACAAAGAATATGTAGTAACATGTATGCATAAGATATATATATATATAACATATATACATAAAACTATAGGTAGCATGCAATTGTACAGATGGGTGGTATATGCAAATTATTCAATTATTTCTCTCTGCTCAGAACACTCGAGCAACTTATAGTGTGTTGGCTCTCCCTGTGTGCTTTGTCACCTGCACCTTCTGTAAAAGTATCTTCCAGTTCTTCTAACATGTCATTAGTCAAGTGTTTCTTGGAGGCCTCAATTCAGTCTTTAATGTCTTCCTGAAGGCAAGAGGTCATTGACACCATCACCACTCACTTGCTTGGCCACCAGAAGAAGGCATCACACATCTCTGGAAGATGGGGAGACTCTTCCCATTGTGCTCAAGTGCCCCCCACCAGGTGGGCCAATATACACCAATGAATACTTTACCAGGCAGAGGAACAGACATAACCAGATTAAAAGATGCACAGTTTCTACCTATATATGTGTATATGTATGCATGTAAATGTAAGGACACCATGTTATTTTGGGCCAAATGCATATAGCTGAATTCTCAAGAGTTAAACTATTCATGTGATGCAGCTCCAAGTCCTTTGGGCCCCTTGCACAATCATGGACACAAGTCCAAACATCAGAACTGAAATCAAGTAGCAGTGATTGGGTCTACTGACAATGGTGCATGTTGCTTACACAGTCTATAGACTATCATAAAAAAGGAATATGCGAAGTCAAATAATTCTCATGAAGATTTCTAGGAGATAAGTCCATGGATCTTGGCTCGAGGAACCTTCTATCCACCTTTGTACCTTCATAGACCATGACTTTTAATATAGTAATGCTTACTTCTCTGCCCCTCCTAGATGATAAGGCAAGCCTTTAAGGACAAGCATGTTGCCTTATTTAATTTTCTGCAGTTCAGGCTCATGGCACAAGGCCTGGTACCTTGTAGACATACGGGAACTACGCAGAATCAGTGAGAGAGGAATTGCTCTGCTCAGGATCGTACAACCAGGAACGGGAAGGTCCTGTGAGCCCCTCCCGCCTCACCCATCCATCACGCCCATCACCACACTGAAAGCTCCACTCTAAGGAGATTCCTTAATTCACTGTCAAGTTCTGATCATGAGGCTTTGCTCTCAGGCTCCTTTATTCTTATCAATTCTTTCTTCATGCAGGTCAGTCTCACTTCCCTAGTTGGACCATGTCTGGTATGCTATTTCTTCCTCTCTCCGAAGCAGTGTGCCCAGCACCCAGCCCAGAACTGACTGATCGTCCAGGCCTCCCAGCAAAGGCAGATCTCGGGGCCAGCGTGGGCAGAATGGAGACCACTGCTCATCCAAAACACATGCCTTCCTTAGAGAATCTTAAAGTCTTGGTGCTAAAAAGACCTCAGAGAATGCAACTCTTGCGCAGCCCAGGGGGGACGAGGATCCATCTCAAAGGCACAGAGAGGTCACAGCGAGTCTGAGGTTACAACTCAGTGATGCTACATGCTGGGTTCCCGGCAGGGCTCTGAGGACATAAAGCAAACCCAAGTGTCTCTGCCCTCGAGGAGATCCGAGTAGAAGAGACAGACTCCTGTGCAAAATACTGTCAAAAACAATGACTGGTAAACAGTAAGGTTTGTACGGTGTTTACAAGACGGTCGGGCCTCACTGGCTGCCTCCGGCCCACCCAACTTCGACTCAGCTTCGTCCGAGATGCTCAGGACAGCCCTCCACAACAGACCCACGGACACCCGCTCCCATCCAGCCTCATCTCCCGACTCATCAGCCGAGCATCACCAGTCAATTCCTGCATTCTGCTTGTTGGGTCACCTCCATGATACATCCCCAACCAAATCACATTCAACAAGGTGTGATTCTACCTTGACAGACAAGTGCTTCCAAAATCGTGTCCCTTATCAAAACCACGCCAGCAAATGAGGCCCAAGATTATGGTTTGTTGTAAAGTTTAGCATACGCTTATCTGGGAAATGTTTTCATTTTAGCTTTTTACCCCTCAACATTGGGAGATTTTCAAAGCACCACGAACGCTTTTGAATTTAGGAAAAGATCCAAGCACTTCCTAGTCATCAAACGGTGGCCCAGGAGGGATTAAGAGCTGTTTATCTGGTGAGAGCCCAGCATATCGCGCTGCCCAGCCTCCTGCACCAGCTCTGACCGCAGACACTGAACCTGGTGGAGAGAAGCGCTGGGACCGAGGTTCCATCGGCACAGGTGCTGGAGTCACAAGCTTAGGTGTTCGGGGTTTGAGCATCAATTAGTCACATTGAAAAAAGGAATTGTGTGGGGCTTCCCTGGTGGCGCAGTGGTTGAGAGTCCGCTTGCTGATGCAGGGGACGCGGGTTCCTACCGCAAAAAAAAAAAAAAAAAAAAAAAAAAAAAGGCATTGCGGCAGGATGAGCATATTCTCAGGGGAACGAGGGATCTGCAGGGTTTGTGTTTTCCAAACTTATCTTGAAAGTACTTCTGAAAATTTCCCTAAGAAAAGAAACTTTTCTATCAAAGAATGCTGTGAACTGAGACCTCAAGGTATAAAAACCAGCAGCTGAGAGTTTTTTATCTCTGAGGCTCCAGGGGAAGGGAAAAAGAAAAATGCCAACGATGACCTCATCAATTTCTCCAAAATCAGAATGCAAAAAAGAGGGGTGTTGAAAGGCCCAAGCTAAGATCTGGCAGAGACTAGACTGGCTTAGCCCTGCCAAGAGAAGCCTGGGCGTCCAGACTCACACTTTTGGAGATTTCCAGAGAGACCAGCAAATCATAGCCCAGACAGGCTGAGCCAGTCACAGAGGAAGAGGTGAAGCATAGCAATGCCTCAGCAGCACAGAAGTCCCTGGAATTCACCCCTTTGATCAACTTGGAGTCCTTGCCAGTGTGACATGGGCTAATTAAAATCCTGGATATAAAAATTCCAGTCTGAACAGCTTTAGAAGTAGCCCCCATGGTGAAATTACAGCTGTTCTTACATTAAGTGACTCTGCCTTGTGAAAACCTCTACCTATGTTAGCAATGAATTAAAATAATTGCATCTAATACATTGGTCTAATACATCTCACTTAATACAACTAACTTATCTAATATATTTGTAATAGATTTCAGTTTGCCCGTATAATTCACCCAGATTTTTTTCAGCACAATTGGCCTGGGATGGTGGAACTTCCGGGGATTGACTCAACATATGGGGAGGGGGAAGGGTAAGCTGTGACAAAGTGAGAGAGAGGCATAGACATATATACACTACCAAACGTAAAATTGATAGCTAGTGGGAAGCAGCCGCATAGCACAGGGAGATCAGCTCGGTGCTTTGTGACCACCTAGAGGGGTGGGATAGGGAGGGTGGGAGGGAGGGAGACGCAAGAGGGAAGAGATATGGGAACATATGTGTATGTATAACTGATTCACTTTGTTATAAAGCAGAAACTAACACACCATTGTAAAGCAATTATACTCCAATAAAGGTGTTTTAAAAAATAATAATAAAATTAAAATTAAAACAAACAAAAAAAACAATCAAATCCCTCCCGGCCCAGGGAGGTGACATAAACGAGGAAGGTGGGTCTGCTGTGAAGGTCAGGGAACTTGGGGATGGTGAAAAACTTGAGGGAGCAGCCCAAACCCTGCCCAAAGGGGACAGCGGCTACTACCTTGAGCCCACCGCTGCCACTGCCCTGACCCCACAGCTGCCACATGGGCTGTGTTCAGAGACCTTTGGACTTTGTGAGAGAAAAGGGAATTCCAGAGCTCTGGTGAAATCTACTAATGTTTGAATGTTGGCATCTAAGTATATACATTTTTAAAGTACTTTGCTCTGTCTGGGGGCACGTCTTGGGGTCTGGATTTGCCTCAAGGCCTATCATTTTATGACCTTTGGCCTAAGGATATCCTGATACGGATGATAGGATGCAGAGCAATGGCACAGAAATGTTGTTTTGGCTTTTTTCTCCCTCCAATATATCAAACTTTGAGGTCCATATCACAGCCTCATTAGCATCATGCTCTTCAATGTTTAATAAAACTTTTGCTAGTTCCCCACAGACTTTACCAGCAATAGGAAATAGGTTCATCTCACTTGCCAATGCAAATCACTTCTTAGCTGCTGCTCAAGGGACCTCTGCTGGAGGAGGAATCTGGGCTGTCGAAGGAAGGAGTGCTGGGATTGATTAGTGATGTCTGGATTGGCACATGCCAGGAAGTGGGGTCCTATCACAAGTTTTGTTTTTTCTATATTATTTATATCCTATTTATGAAACCAAAATGCTTTGGCCCAATATCCTTGACCAAAGTCCCTTCTGTCCCAACCCAGGCCACGGTGCAAGCACTGGTATCAGAACTGGAAAATCCTTCAAGATCCTCAGTATCAGTCTTTCACTGAAAGAGGCTGTCAAGAAAAGCACATGGAAATCCACCGTCCCCATGAGTGGGCTTCAGACACACAGACAGTCTCAGCATATGGTCACCGACTGCTCTCCCTACAAACTCTGCTCATAGGAAAAGAAGTCAGAGTGTAACCCAAATATTTATTAAGTGTCAGACACAAAGGATGTCAGGAAGTCGTGGATAAATTCATCTCTCTGAAAGTATTCCCTGGGGAGTGACACAATTGAAACCCTTGATGATGGAAACTGCTCTGTTGTCCAGAGCATTAAAAGATGACTATATTAGGGCAATCGCTTCGGGCTGAGGTCTTTCATTTTAAAAAAGAGCCTGTTAAACTGAGCTTCAGAAGTGGTCAAAATGATCTGAAACATTTGGAGAGGGGCCCTTTAAGAAGGGTAAGGCAACGCTGCAGAGGGGAATAGGAGTCGAAAGCAGTGCTTTGAATTCTGAGACTGTCTCTTTGCATTTAAACCTGAAATGTCTCCAGGCCATAATCCAAGAGTAGTTTAGAAGGAATACACTGAGTATATACATTGAATATAAATGATCATTGCCTGCTGGAAGCCCATCCCTCTTGAAAATGAATTAGAAGAGATATGAGCCCATTTGTTTAATAGGTGGCTACATAATCCAGTCCATCCAGTCCCAGAAAAATCTTATCCCATTGTCTTAGACTGAGACAGAATCTGTATTTCCACCTGCTGCTAAAGGGCAGCATTACTTTCTCAAAGTCCATCTCAGCGTAGCGATATAGGTCAATAAAGCATGAATGAATTGCTCATGCAAGACTCCTGCATATTCGGGGGAAAATGTGTGAGATTCTCTGAAGACTTCTCTCATCAATGCTCACTGAGTCTCTGCTATACGAGCGACTCTTGGTTGAAGAAGTCAGTTCTAGCTCTTTGTGGGATTTCTTCTTATGTTCACCACTTCCTAACATCACTGAATGTCCCTCTAGACATTTGAAATGTTTCAGAGAAAAGAGGGCTACATTTTTATCTTTGGAAGGTAATCTTAATCTTAGGATATGTATAAAGTAAGTCAGTGTATGGATAATCCCAAAGTAGGGGGGAAAGAAGCCTGTCCCTGAAATAAGCACCCTAAGTTCACAGGGCTAAGTTCCCTGTGAAATTGGGGTGCTCTCTCTAAAGCAGGGGCCGAGAGCCAAGCTTCCTGGGGTCAAACCCCAGCCCTGGCACTTAGCAACTGGGTGACCTGTATTTTGGCCACAATAATTAAATGCCCTGTGCATCAGTTTTCTTAGACAGTTAACTTCTAAAGTTTATTTAAATGGGGGGGAGGGGCAATATAGGGGTGGGGGAGTGTGAGGTACAAACTACTGAGTATAAGATAAGTTCAAGGCTGTATGTACAACATGGAGAATACAGCCAATATTTTGTGATAACTGTAAATGGAAAGTAACCTTTAAAAATTGTATAAATTAAAAAACTTTTTTTAATAAATAAAGTATATTGAAATGATTTGAGTTTCTTTAGGAAACTCAATGAATTTGAATACTAAGCTGATACATTCTGCCCACCATCAAAGCTCACGGAAGGAGTTTAAATTGTGAACCAAGCCCCAAAACATCAAGGATAAATGTGCCAGGAGACAGAGGCACAGTGGCCGTAGTTGACCCTGCCTGATATTCAAAGCACAGTCACAGACCTGATACCGAGCAGGACCCTGTGGGCTCCTGGGCACAAAAGCCTTCCTGTGTCCCCCATTTCTTCATTACAGGAAATAGGCTTCATTCAGCCTCCGTGACCTTCCCTGAGTTTCAACGGATAGGTTCAGGCAGTTGTTAGTTAGGGAAGAGATGGGATGCAGAGACAAGGGAGGAGCAGTCAGGACACAGCAGTGCAGCCTTGGGGCAGGGTCCTGGTTCCCCCTCAAGGGATACACAGAACAATATCTTTGAGCCGTTTTGCAGAGACTGAAGCTCCCACCAGGTGGGAGAAGTGAACTGTCGGCTGCCCACGAGTACGTAGACCCCAGACCGGTTGGAACCAGAAGGTTGATGATGCCAACTCCCAATTACCTCATCACCAACCAATCAGAAGAAGGTCCACGAGCTGACCACGTCCTGTTTGAACCATTGCTATAAAACTCCTCACTACCCCCCTCCAGGCCGGGACGCACAGTTTTGAGGGCATTAGCCCGCTGTGGCCCCCTTTGCCTGGCAAAGCAATGAAGCTATTCTTTTCTGGTTCGCCCAAAACTCTGTCTCCGAGATTTAATTCGGTGTCGGCCCAAGACCTCAATAACACCACCTCCCCAATGCGGCTCTGTTTACTGAGGGCGCAAAGCCCGGCGCCTGCAGATCTACACTGGCTAGTCCCAAGGTCTCTCCACATGATGCCCAAACAATTCCAGAATGTTAGTTCTTCATTAGAGATGCTAAAGACAGAAAGGAACAAAAGATCTCATTAATATTGAAATCTGAACGATGCTGACAGGAACAAAAGGTTGGGGATGGAGCAATATCTATCCTCTGGCCAACAGGAAATATATGACACATCTCCCATTAGAATGGAACAATGAAAGTCCAAATTACCAGCATCAAGAAGGACAAAATTAGGCAATAACATCCAAACTGCCTGACAACTTATTCTTAGCTGCCTGGCTCCCGGTGATGGGCGAAGGGGAGGGAATTCATGCCGAGAAACAGAAGAGTAGTGTTTTCTGCAGGAATGTGTGCCAAGCCTTTGCCAAAAGAGAAAGAAATGGGCTTAAACCACTTCTGGATTTTTCTCCATCTCCTTCTAAGAACATTAGGATCCGTCCGAGGGTTTCTCTGGAAGCCCGTTGGAGCCCACAGCAGACAAGGACCCTTTGGAGAGAAGTCAGTGCAGAGAGACTGTTCTGAACCTATTTCATCAGCACTGCGGGATCCCCACGAGGTCCTCAATCCCACCCCCCAGGTGCCTGGGCCTCACCTTCCATTAGGTTTATCTCCTCCTATAGTGCAGGACACGTGGAAGGTGAGAACCACAGCCCCCGGGCAAAACGCGTCTGCACATCTCTTTCAACTGGATGACTTGCCAACAACCAAAAGTCTTACATAAAATGTGGACTTTCAGAAACACCTGTCTTTAATTCTGTCTTTACAGGAGAGAGGAAATAGGAAGAGACTGTTTGTCCACTTTTCGGTACCATGAATTTGCACATGCAGTGGACTAATGCTTACTCACCACCCACTGAGCCCAGACACTTAAACCTCTCCTGCCTCAGTTTCCTGGGCTGTAAAATGGGCATAAGAGTGGTACCTACTCTGTCGGGGTGCTGGGCGGGTCGGAGGCTGCAATGTGTAAAGAACCAGTGGACCAGAGTCTGGCACGGTGTCACCGTGGGCTGTGGCTCTTCTCGCTGCTCCTTCTAACAGACCCTTCGGGGCAGGAAGAGAAGTGAGACACGGACCTGGCCTCAAGGGGCAAACCTGCCACCTGTACAGGGGCACACGACATGCTCGGTCCCTAATATGTGCATCTACACAGGGCACAGAAGCACAGAGGTGAGGACCCCGGTGAGGGAGGCGGGATGCAGAACGGCAGGAAGGAGGTGGCTGCACAGAGCAGGGGCACCTGAGCCAGAGTCCAGAGGACAGCTGGGGCATGTCCAGATGCAGGGAGTCGGGGAGGGATGCTGGGCCCAGGAAGTAGCACGAGCCCAGAAAAAAGATGTGAAAACCACACAGAAGAAGGCAGAAATCAGAGAAGGAGAGAAATCGAGTCCAGATGTGCCTCTGGATCCAACTCCGCCTAGCTGCATGAGTGGATATATTTCCCCTTTCCAGGCATAAGACAGTTGGATTTGCGTTTCTATCACTTGCAACCAAAACAAAAGAAAGCTCACCAATACAGGATTTCACCGCAGGCCTGCCAGATCCCACTGCCCCCTACACCCATCCAGTTCCCTCCACCTGAATCTCGGTGTCTCCGGCTCAGTGACATGGGCTCTCAGATGCCTCTCTAAGGACCATGTTCAGGACACGCCCACCTTCCACCTTATCCTCTCTGTGAATCCAACCACTTAAGGAAAATCGGGTCACACAGCCTTTTGCAGGGGCTACGTGATGACCCAGGAAATGCAGCTGCTCTCTCGAAGCTTCCTGCATCCTCCAGCGATGACACTGGGCTCTGTTTAGTGACCCCACACAAGCAGCAGAAACCTTTGTGGTTTTTTTCGCCGGCACATCTGCTGCCTACACTTGCCCTTCACAGACGAAGCATGGAAATAAAGACCTTCCCTGGGGCAGAGAAGGCTTTTAAATGTTAATACCCTTTTAGGAGGCCTTTAGCATCTCATTATTTCAAGTCCGGCTGATACCAGAAGGCTGGAAACATAATTATTGCAGCCAAAAGTTGGAGGGTACCCTCTTCAAGATCAGCATGAGTTTACATTGATTTCTCTCCGAGCGTGAATGAGTTCATCCCCTGCTGGTGACGTATGCCGGGGCTTCTGCGGTTCTGGAGACCGCAACTCACTGACCAACAGGACAATTACCAACACATTAAAAACAGGAGGCCATCACTTGGTCGGCAGGATAGAGACTCAAAGATTAAATCACAATTACAACATGGAAATTGCATTTTTCTTCCTCCCTCTGAAGACCTTGAAAGACACTTAGCAAAGAACCACAAATGTGCTGTTGCTGGCAGCATAAAGACCCTCAAAGTTGTCTAGATCTTAATCCCCAAATCCTCTAATATGTCACTTTACATGGTAGGTGGAACTGTGACCCCAGAATGATATATCCAAACTCTAGCCCCTGGAAGCTGTGAATGTGACCTAATTTGGAAACAGGGTCTTTGCAGATATAATTAACTTAAGGATAGTGAGATGAGATCACTGTGAATCAGGGTGGCCCCTAAATCCAATGACGAACGCCCTTATAGGAGAATAAGGCCACACGGAGACAGAAGAGACGGCCATGTGAAGACAGAGGCAGAGATGGGAAGGATGCGGCCATAAGCCGGGGACACCTGGGGCCCCCAGAAGCTGTAAGAGTCAGGGAAGGATCCTCCCCTAGAGCTTCTGAAGGGGGTATGGCCCTGCCAACACCTTGATTTCAGACTTCTGGCCTCCAGAACTGGGAGAGAACAGATTTATGTTGTTTTAAGCCACTGAGTTTGTGGGAACTGATATGGCAGCTCTAGGAAACTAATACATGTGGCAAAGGGACTCTGCACATGTAATTGAGATAAAGATCTCGAGGTGAAGGGTTTATCCTGGGATAGCCAGGTGGGCCTAATGTAATCACAAAGGTCCTTATTAGAGAGAGGCAGGAGGCTCAGAGCCAGAGAAACAGAGGTGATGATGGAACCAGAGGTCAGAGAGAGAGAGATTTGAAGATACTACGATGTTGACTTTTAAGATGGAGGAGAGGGCCACAGCCCAGAAAGGCAGGCAGCCTCTAGAAGCTGGAAAAGGCAAACAGATTCTCTGCTAGAGCTTCCAGAAGCAACGCAGCCCTGCCAACCAACCCATTTTAGGGTCCTGACCTCCAGTACCATCAGATAATAAACGTGCATTGTTTTAAGCTACTAAATTCACGTTCATTTGTTACAGCAGCAAGAGGAAACTGACACACATGCCTTCCAGGTCATGAGGATGGAAACAAAATTCCTTTGCAAATTCAGAAAACTTTATTTATCAACTGACTCCCTGATGGGAAAGCCATAGGAATGATACTTACGTAAGTCATAAAGGTGTTCCCCCATGGAGTCAGGATTTGAACTGACATCACCTGTTTGGAAGCTTACCCCCGCCCCCCCAAACTCACTCCCTCTGCATTATTTTTCTTTATGTTGAGCTAGAGTGGTTCCCTTTTGACTTCCACTCTTGAAATCTAAGAAGCACAAATCTACCCCATGTTCCAAACAATGGTCCTTGAAAGACTTCAAAAGAGCTGTCATGTTTCCCTCTTCACCTCTCCCTGGGCCTTTTCTTCTCATCACCAGGCTCAACACTCACACTTCCTTCAATCATTTATCCTGTGATTTGATTTCAAGGGCCTCAGCCCCTCAGACACTCTTTGATCCAATACGATCCGATGTTCAACCTTCCTCTAATGCCTAGAAAGATATAGAATTCTCCATCAGAGGGACGAGTGACATGTATCATCTTTGACTTATAGAGACCAGGGGACAAGAAATAGCTCCCTTTCCTCTGAAAACTACTATCAAAAAACCAGCAGCACAAGTGTGACGAGAAATCACAAATGTCCCTCCACCTCCATGTGGGAGGCAAGAGGAAAGGGTGGAGACTGCGGTGATCTGGATGCATCAGCCTTACGCACAGGGGCGTCCTCTGGTCACTTCCGGGTTGAGGGTTACAGGAAGCAGTGTGGGCCCAGGGCTACTCGACCTTGTGAATTTCAGAAGCTGGAAATCCAGATTTCTATGTGATTTGCCAATTTTTACAGGATGGCAGCAAATTAAATACACACACACACACTCCTCTGAACCAGATGCAACCTGCAGTCTGCCTACCTGTGACCTCTGTTCTGGGGTCATGCACCCATTAATGCCAACAAAAATCATATCAGCCTGTGGCAGCTGCTTCAGACAGGTGGTTCCACAGGGAATTAGAGCCATGATCTTGTAACAACTTTCAATGGAGTATAAGCTGTAAAAATATGGAATCACCATGTTGTACACCTGAAACTAATACAATATTGTAAATCCACTATACTTCAATTAAAAAACACAGCTGGTTCATCAGATCTCACTGTGAACAAAACTGCCAAGGTTTCTTGCACACACACACATGCAATTAATATGCATCTTCTATGTATGTTTTTTTTTAACACAGAAGTAGTTGTCCACTTAAAATGTGACACAGATCGCTTCCAATCTTGCCAAGGTTCCAGCCCTTCAAAATCCTTTATGTCCTCAGATTTATTCCCCCTGACGTCATACGGTCCCAAGTCAAAGAAGCCAATTTGTGTATCACTACAATTTATACTGTCTTAAATTTATACTTTGTCCCTTACCTAAGTCACAATCCCAACGCTCAGAATTTCCATCACATGACGATCTTTGGTGAAACCCGCAAGACTCTCCCTGGGGAATCACACAGCGTTTCCTGCACCGTGAGGAAGTGACCGGGTGACAAATCCACAGACCAAGGGGGTCTCTCCCTGGGGTGCTAATGAGCATCCATGTGTTTAGGTGGCCCTGGGGTGACGCCCAGGCCAGCGGACAGCTCTTGAGGATGACGCTGTACATCTTAACGTTATGACAAAATTTATGACAAATATTGACACGAAAGCCATGACAAATGCATCACAGCCATTTAGTGAATCCCCCTGAATTGACCCAGGCGCCGGAATCTGCAACAGAGCCTGGGTTCCCCTAGAAACGTCTTACAGCAGCTCTGCACTTGGGGGTCTCCAGGCTCTCGTTTGCTAAGATCAGGCCACAGTTCGCTAGAAGAGAGCCCCAGCTTCATGAGGCCACGAACGCGACCGCTGAGCCAGAAACTACTGTCTTCCAAAGCAATTTCTCTCTCGGGCTCAGGGGAGGATACTTTTAGTATATTTCTGCGAAGGGAAGACAACCAAGTACACGACAGCAATGGGACCCATGAACTTGGGCTTGCCTCTGTGGGTAGAGCTTTCCAGGCAGGACAGTGGAGGTCCCGCCCTGGGCGGCTCCACGCCAGGCTCACGGGACGGAGCAAGGCTGAGGGGTCTAGAGAGCTGAGCCATCTGTTTGAGCCCAGGGTGGCATAATCACACAGATGCCACCTCCATGGGCCACACCAGTGTCTCCCTCCTGGAATGACAGGGGGATGGTAAATAACATGCATTTTCAAAGGCAACCAAGGGCAATGAATCAATATTTTTCATTCTGTGCAGATGAGTTTGTATGACTTGGCTCAGATCTTTCTAGACTCAGAATATCAAAGGCTTTAGATTTGTTTAATCAAACCTGCCCACAGAATCCGAGGCCTGCCAGGAGCCCCAGGGCAAGGCTGTGTGTACTCTGAAGCCAGTCCACCCTCTGTCTCGAGGAGAGAATTAGCATTCCACCCAGAAAGCAGGCGATGCCAAATTGGGGTTTCCTAAGGATTAATTTTTTTTTAAATTAGGCCTCACAGACACATCAATTCTTCCTTATCAAAACCATCTCCGGCTTAAGGCACAGCCTCCTGCAGGTCACTGTAAGAAGGAAGGAATCCCTTCCAGATCTTTTCCACCACAGGGAAAACCCTGCAGGATTTTCTGTCCACCACAAAGTTCTTCAGACGGATACCAAGTTTCATTTCACCTCTGAACAGGAGCCAGCAGAGCAGAAAGAAGGCAGAACTCAGCATTACAGTGTTTTTCTAAAATGAATGAAGACATAGGACCTGGGAGCTCCCTTAGCAGCTTAAAGAGAAAGGATCATTCTAAAGATGTAAGTCTTTCTCTCAGGGTCTCTGCTGCAAGAGGAAACTGCCAATCAGGGCACCAAGAAAAAACGGGCAGAAACTCTAAATTCACTGTTTCAAACAGACCCCTGCAAAGATAGGAGAAAACATCATGGGCTGGTTCCTGGCTGAATATGGAGTCCTAAATCCAGCTAATTAGGATGGAGGATGCAGCAGAAATGTGCCATGGCCAGATTTCCCCAGACTGTCAGCTGTGTCCCACTGGCACCCAAGTGAAGTTAGGGGGCACATGGATGGACTTTTTAAAAAGTTAATAGTCGTTTATTTTCATGTGTATTAAGAAAAAATTAGTACATCAAGCTCATGGATTTTATTGTCTTCTAATGAGACACTTAAGATATTTAAGATTGAAAAGTGAGGCATTTAAAGAAAATATAATGAGTAAATTATATTATTTGGCACAGGAAGTTGGCAAAAATTGCGAAGATGGCAGGTAGCTGGCTAAAATTCAGGAAATATTGTCCTTTGAGCAAAAGAAGGGGAAGAGAATTGTTTCCGCTCACAATTAAGACCGGGGGAAGGAAGCAGCACGGCGCGTGCAGCCTCCTCTGATTCCAGGCGAGTCCCTGGCATCACTCCCTCCGTCCTCAGCATCCTCATCCCGGTCTCAGCCCTTCGAGCCTGGGATGCTCAGGGCAGCCCCGGGACAGAAAGGGAGGGAAAGGACCGAACGCCTGGGAATCTGGAGGTAAAGCCCGCGGTACCTTGATGACGTCTTCATCCGCAGACCTGCATTCCACAGCCTCCGACACGTCCACCACCGAACCATCCTCTTGAACGGCCACGACCTTGACGGGAACCGAAACAACCTTTCCGGTGAGAATGGCCGTGTTCAGAACCTCCGTGTCCTGCGCGGGAGAAAAGAGGGCGCGTGTCAGCCACAGGCACGCCCGTGAGCCCCGGGAGGGGTCACCAGCAGGCTACCTCCGACCTAAGTTGTTGTTCTACAATTTACAAAACTGTCTGTGCCCTACAGACACCCCTCGCACACAGCGCAGGAGCTCTTTCCGATATTTGCCAAATCTTAGCTCGAGGTTCATTTGGTAAACGACGGCCTATTTTCAGGGCTTATTCACATAGTAACACAGCCTTCGTTTTGGTTTCAAATTAGGAAAGACAGCAGCACACACAAGAGAGGAGAACTAGCTGCAGGTTATAAGCCTCCGCACTCCTGAGCTGACCACCAGCGCCCTCTACCCCCAAACCTCCAAGCGCCCTCTCCCCGGGATTTCCCAGCCAAGCCTGGGAAATCACAATCCCTGGCCCACCATCCCTGCACTAGCGATTGTGAAACTGACATCATGTTAATTTCTCTCCTCCTCTGACATCCTTCAAAGTTCTGTAGGTTTTATCTTCCGAAGTTATCTCCCATCGGTCAAATTCTTGTCATCCCCAGGACCAATTCCTCCACGGAGGGAGAATCCCCCCACTTGGACAACCATGACGGCCCCTAACTGGCCTCCTTGTGTCCACTCTCTTCACAGCAGCTGGAAGATCATCTTTTTTGTTTCAATATAATTCAGATGATTTCTCGCCTAGATTAAAACTCTCTGAAAACACCCTAGGGTTCTTAGAGATCAAGTCCCAGCTGGCTAACGTGGAGAGACCTAACCCTCGCCCACCTCTCTAGCTCCTTCTTGCCACTTCCTGCTGCCCTCATCACTGTCAAGCCTCAAACAGAGGTCTTTTCTGTTCTTCCAACAGTGAATCTCATTCATGCCTTCTGCTCTTTCATATGCAGAGCTCTCGACTGAAAACACGTCTCCCTGTTCCTTCCATCCTTCAGATCTCAGCATAAATGTCCACTTCTTTGGAGAAACAGGGCTTCTCTGCCTACCCACAGTCTGTGTTAGCACTGCATTCTTATTTCTCACAGCACCTAGTCTGTCCTGCATGGTAATAACCACAAGTGGTCACTATATATTTATTTTGTGTTTATGTTTTAATCTCTGACTGCTCATGAGAGTGTAAACTCCCCAAGGGTCAAAGCCATCATTGCTCTGACCTCCAGTGCACCCAGAGAACCTGGGACAGTATCTGGCATGGGAGAAGCAGTGCAGAAGAGAGCATGCATGGGTTCTGGAACTGGACTGTGTTTGAAACTGGCTCAGCCTCTGATTCGGTGAGGATCATGTGGATCTGCAGTTACAGAAAATCTGACTCAAGTGAAATAACCCTACACGGGTTTATACGCTTCACTCATAACCAGAATTCTGGAGCTATGTGTCTGCTGGCTCTGGTCCAGTGACTCAGTGAGGGGAGGGCCACTACTTCTCTGCAGCTCTCCTGGCCACTCCCTCAACATAGCAAGATGGCATCTATCACACCAGCCATCTCCATCCACTGTCTAAGCGGGAAGAAGGCTGAGGGGGGAGGGGTCACTTGCTGCACCGGCTCCTCTTCATCAGGAAGTCCAAAGCTTGTCACACGGCCAGCCCACCTGTAAAAGAGGCTGGGGAAGTGGGCTTTGATAGTGGAGATGGTCATGGAGGAAGGGTTTGTAAATGGCTCTTTATAATCCATTAACAGCATCTGCTGCAAGATACTTCCCCGTGTGCCAGGGTTCCCT